>NW_006800179.1:284138-299137 GCF_000485575.1 Poecilia formosa
CCTCCCCGACCCTCCTGCTCCCCCCCACCCCTACAGGTGTGTGTGTACCTGTCTGAACAGGTACCAGCTGGAATGTCTTTAATCTTTGGCTGGCAGTCGTGCAGGAGAATCACAAACAGACTCGATTGTTTCTGCTCTGACTGGATCAGAACCGGGTCAGAACCTCCTCTGTTCTTCCACAAACAGGAAGGTGTGGCTCCCCACATCA
Source organism: Poecilia formosa (assembly GCF_000485575.1). Lineage (NCBI taxonomy): Eukaryota > Metazoa > Chordata > Actinopteri > Cyprinodontiformes > Poeciliidae > Poecilia > Poecilia formosa. Next base: position 284,347 of record NW_006800179.1, read on the forward strand.
GAGCTCCAGTCCAGCCCAGTTCACCTGAGGAACTGGGCTGGACTGGAGCTCCAGCAAACAAAACGCCCAAAGCAAAAATAATAATAAAATCATCTCATTTATGACTCAGAGTTTTCCTGCAGTCACTGGATTTAAATCAACCCAAACCTGAATTAGAGAATAAGGAAATAAAATTAGAACATGATAGAAAAATTACAATAAAAAAGCTGGATTTCTTTTGTCTTGATAAACGGCAGAACCGTTTGCTAACTGTTTGGGTAAAAACTGTCGAGTTTATTTGGTCTAGAAAATCTTTTTGTCTTTTCCCAGCAATGAAATGAGAACCGATTATCAACCAAGTTTAACAGAAGAATTAATGTGTTTTATTTTTGGTTTGCTTTAGTGAAGAGAGGCTGAATGTTTACAGCTCTACTTACTGCAACATTAAATCACGGATGTTAAAACTAAAATACTTTGCGTCTAATAATTTAAAGAAGAATTAAATTTGTTATTGAAATTTTCCTTCTAAAAAATGACCAAACTGTCCACTGGAGGACAAATTTGTAGCTTTCTGGGGCCACAATAAATCGTTCAAAGGGCCACCGATGGCCCCCGGGCCGCACTTTGGGCACCCCAGATTTGGAGTAACAGTTTCGTCCCGAGTGAAACCTGGATCCCCGTGGAGCTGAAGTTAACCATGGCGCTCTGCGTAAAGTTCCCTCATCAACCAGGACAGTAAACAAAGTGAAGCAGCTGAGCGACGAGGCCGACGGGCCCAGCTGGGATAACAGGAGCCGCTCAGAGGAAATGAAGCCCAAACACAAAACAAGGAGAAGCAGCTTCAATCAGCCGGGCGGTTCTGATCCGGAACATTCCTGGTTCAGGACGGCGTGTTCGCTCCGTTCACGAACATTCCCGCCGCCTCCTGGTCCATCAGGAATCCGCTGGAGCCGCTCAAATACCGGCTCCACATTCCTCACATGCAGGAATGATGAGGAGAGGCCAAACATGAGGGGCGTGGGCCGCAGGCGGCTGGCAGGTCTGAACAGACAGAACCCGACGCCAGGCCGTTAGAACTACTATTGTACCTTAAACGTAAACGTAAATGTAAACGCCTGCGGACCGTCTGCAGCTCTCTGGGCCGCCTGCAGCAGTTGCTCCGACAGAAACAACCCAACATGTGTCCTAGCAGCAGCAGGTCTGCTCCTCCTGTTGAAGGTTTTATGTATTTTAGTGGTTTGATATTTTATCATCTTGTTGTTGGACTCTCCGTGAATAAATTAGACACGAGACGCGATTCCTCCTGGATGCTCCGTTCTGTTCTTTACGGCTCAGTAATAAACCACCTGTATGAACTTAATGACCATCCCTCCCTGCTGTGGCTGGAAGCCCGGATCCTCCGTCAGATTTACTCAGCCCAGGTTTTCTTCCTGCTCCAGACGGCTGATGCTCTGAGGGACGGTTCAGTTTGCTCAGGGTTTAAAATCAGCCATGAAAACTTTATGTCCTGCTGGTTTCCCAGCGCCTGGTGGGATGGAGTTATTTCACTCCTCTGCCTGAGGAAAGCCCAGGAAGGAGGAGCCGCAGTCAGAGTTACACCCTGTAATTATCCTGCTGACACTTTCTGCCTTTGCTCCATCTGAGGCACGAAACGCCTTTCAAAATAAACATCACAACAAAAAGTTTAATATCCAACAAATATGATCTCATTTTAAATTACTGAGGCCAAACCAACCTGTGTGGAAATGGAAATCAGCTGATGATAACCGGTGAAGGACTAACAACACGAAGTAGGCCAAAGGATTTCAAAAAGCAACGAATCGTCATGATGCAGAACGAGCGAACACATTCTTCTGAACAGATTCTTCTGAACAGATTCTTCTGAACAGATTCTTCTGAACAGATTCTTCTGAACAGATTCTTCTGAACAGATTCTTTACTCTGAACGAAATCAGTCAGTCGTTCTTTATTACAACTTTGCTTTATTTTATTGCTCTAAACACGTTAACAGTTATTATCTTTACTTGATTTAAAATTATTTTTACTTATTTTAAAATAAATACAATCAGGGGAGAAACTAGCAGCTGCCACTGGACAAATACGGGAAAAATCTGAAGTGGCGTGTAAATTGGAGCAACGCACTGTTGACAATTTGAACAGAAAAAATAAAAACTGCATCCAGTTTGAACTTCTGACCGTCTGGAGTCCAGACTGATGAACGTACCGCAGCGGCACCAGGCCGTCAGAATTTAACTAAAAATTGGCTGGTGGAGAAAAATGTTGATTTTCAGCCCTGAATACCAGAAAATAATTGATCATTGTTTTATTTAAAGATGCAGAAGATGGTTTTTGTTCCCTCCAAAGCAGCTGAAGTCCATTTTTTCTATTACTTGTTACATTTTCCTTTACTTTTGTTTCTATATTACAGCATTAAAATGTTATTAAATGACTTGTATTAAAGGCCTATATAGATATGTAATATTTATATTTTATGAAAATAAACAGCCAACTTCTTCTGCAAGTACAAACAGTGGTTCAATTTTTCACCTTCTGAATTAATATTAATTATACTTTTTTGTTAGTTTCACACATAAAAAATGTTTTTTCTAAATTAATACAACATTACATTGGGGATAAAATAACTTGTCTTTAGAAAAATGTACATGTTCAGAAATCAAAACGGATCCTGAAGATCCCAGGACCAGTCAGACATGGTGGTGGCAGAGTGATGATCTGGGCTGCTTTGGGAAGACTTGCTTTAATATGTATGTTCAGTTTAGAAAATAAATGTTTAGCTTGATAACTATTTAACCTGCTACATAAACATTTACCTTGCTAACAATTTAGCTTCAAAACTAACAAATTAGCTGAGCTTAGAGGTAAATATTTGATTTCTAAGCTAAATATTTAGCTTTATAACTATTTAGCTTGCTAACTAAACATTTAGTCTGGATGTAAATATTTAGTTTGTAAACTAAATGATTAGCTTGCTAACTATTTAACTTGGTGAGCGAATATTGAGGTTGCTAACTAAATATTTAGCTTGCTTAAATAAATGAGTTGGTTTGCTAGCTGCTAATTAGCTGTTAGCTAAACATTGGATGTTGAAAATAAGACTTTGCAGAATGAACCCATTTTTTCTTTAAAGGCTAAGTAATCAAATCTTTGCTGTTAAGTTTTGACTGTGTAACTTAATGAGACTCCGTGGAAACACAGTCAGATGAATTTATCTTTATCGTAGTTTGAGTTAATAAAACTCTGCTCTTTCATGTTAAACACTTTGCCTGTTTTTGCTGTAAGGAGTTTGAAGAGCCGTTTGTTTCTCATCCAGGAAACATCAACCTTCAGAAACCTGAGGCCTGATGACTTCACTGTAAAAGTCTCCATCTTTAAAATGCATCTGCAGTTTTCTGCAGCTCCGTTCGGTTCAGTGGGACCATGTGGCCTTTATTACCGGGCTGCATGTGTTTCCACTCCGGCATCCCAGCAGGCCCAAGCATGCATTATTAATAAGCGTCATGACGACCCCCCCGTCCAGGGCTCACGTTACTAAAGAGCACTTTTCCCAAATAATCAATAACTCAGAGTGAAGTTTAGGCTCAGATTACACGAATCTGCAGCCAGACGCGTTCTTCAGACAGGAAGGGAACAAATACAGCGACATAAATGGAGTTATTTAAAGCAAAACCGCTGCGTCCAAACTGGATCGGAGCGCTTAGCGGGGTTAGCTTTGCTCTTTCTGCTTTTCTGCTTAATAAGAACTGAGCAAGAGGGCAAAGGTTGAACACATGGACGATTTTTAGCTGTTTTCAGTGAAAACATTAAAAGAAAAATATGTGAGAAACAATAATAGCTTTAAAGACTGCGGTGGTGTTGATTCAGTGTCCTGACAGAAACAAACGCTTCGTCTGGGAGGAAAGTTACTGAAAAACATCCGATTGATTCAGGGAGGAACAAACATCAGGTTGGATTTAATGCATTAGGCTTACTGGTGTTGGTGGGGTCAAAGGTCAGGGCCGCGTTGGTTCTGGACCGGAGCTGCAGCTCTTTCATATGAGCTGATCTGACCTTTCACTTCCTGCAGGAGGAAGGCGGGTCTTTACGTCGCATTCTGCTACCAGGGGACAGACGACGCACCGACTGCAGCTTATCGATACCCAATGTTTTCTGTCACCAAACATCTGGGCAGATGGCACAAAACTCACCTCCAAATGTTTTCACTCTCTTGCTACAATCTCTCACTTTTCTTCCATCATCACTGCACAATTTAACTGACTTCATAATAAACTGTAAATAAATGATTTACAGATTAAAGTCAGTAAAATATCTCAGAACGCTGCTACGACGAGACAATTTAACATGAATCTGTTTAACCATCTTCAGGTTTTCCTCTGCAATCATCGACACGCTGAGTCTAAATCAACCTTAGAGGTTAAAGTAACCCTGACAGGACAGGCTGTGCGCTAAACCCAGCAGGAAACATCAGGATAAACGTCTGGTTTGGTTTTTCTCTCTTTCTGCAGGTGTAGAAGCAGATTTCTGCGGCGTCAGCTGGTATTCTCTCTCTGATTCTTTCTCTTCTCCTTCGGACATTTCTCCTGTTCTTTCTGATTTCTTTTCAGTCTCTGTTACATTTAAAATTACAATACAAGCAATTTCTAATAAAGCTGTTTATATTTATATCAGGTGGAGCATCATTTAAAATGCTGTAACTCTCCACTAGTGAAAGTAAATCTGTTGGACTTCACCCTGACACTCAGAAAAAGGAAACAATTGCCATGGAAACAGAAGGGAAGCAATTAAATTAAGACTACTAATTGCAACTACTACAGTAGTTTTAATTAGATAATTCACTGTTTTTGCGTTTTGATGTTAAACTCAAATGTTTGCACCATAAACCCCCAAAAACTAGAACGAAAAGCTAAAAAATAAAACGGGTCTCAAACAGAGTGCAGACCTCATGTCTGTCTGAATGGATGCTACTGAGCATGCTCAGTGGCCAGCTGCTGACACACACATTCACTCTGGTTCCTCAGCGCACAGAGGAGTCACTGACCAATCAGACAGCACATAAATATCATCAAAATGATCCGCTTCCATTTTCCTAACATCCAGAGATAGTTCACACAAATATTCAAGCAACAAAGAGGAGGACAGTCCCAACTGGTTCAAAAGTGAAATAAATTAAAACAAATCGCAACGATTACAGGCAGGAACAAGAAGAAAATTTCAACTTAAATCCAGAACCAGAGAATCAACCCGAAGCAATAAAAGCAGAAAACAAGAGGAGAGGAAGTGATGACAGAGAGCTTGGTGAGTCAGAGAACCTGCAGCGAACACAAAGTTCAGTCTGGAAAACACAGAATAACGCAAACAAACACAAATACAACAAACAGGAAGCCTCAACCTGAGCGAATAGGGCCAACTGGGAACCACAGCTCCCACTGCAATACGTCAATAGTGAACAGGAAGCAGCATCCAGACAGGAAGAGGAGGAAGAGGAGTGACGCTGTGCTGCCTCTTCATCACCAACTCTACCAGCTCTGTCTGTCTGCAGGAAGCTGAGATATTTATAGAACATGTCTGTCCCTGAAGCAGCTTCAGCTCAAACATCTCACCTCACTTCCTGCTGGGAGTCCCGTCCAGCTCCAGTCCCGTCTGCAGCGGCCTGACCCGATCCGCCATGCTGGTCCGGATCCAGGAGTCCGGCTCCATCCCTGAGCATCACCTCCGTCTGGAGGCAGAGGGATGCTGCTGCTGCTCACAATTCACCGCCGCTGCTCCGCTTCCAGCTGATTGGCTGCTTCTCGTGAAGGGGAACCCCCCTCCTCATCCTCCTCTTCATCATCTCCCTCCACAGTGCAACACGGGGCAGAGCAGATTTACATGCATGAGATGTGCAGCCTGCCTCCCAGCGGCACCCTGCACCCACACAGAGGAGGAAACACGTTAGCTTTAGCTAACAGATTAGCTTTAGCTAACATAATGATGACATAAATAAACTCTCCTTCCCACTCTGGTTGCTAACACAAGGCGCAGCATCATGTGTTTTCCAGCACATTGTGCCATTTTACAGCATAATAAAGTAACTGTTACCTTCAGCTATTATAAAAATGCTATCAATTTTAAATATGACTTATAAGAAACTTTATTCTCTGCTTTGACTCCTTGAAATTGGGCCTCTGTCTCTTTAAAAATTCCTAGTTTCTGAAGCTCCGCCTCCAGGAAGTCATCCCAACATGGCTTCTCTATTAACCCTTTAACGTTTTTACCAGCGCTGCTCTGAGCAGCAGCTCCTATAATGAGCTCAGCAGTTCCACCAGGTGTCTGCTAATTGCTGCTGGCTAGTCTGAAGGAGTTGAGTGGGGGAAGAGCTGCACCTTGGGGGCAGGGCTAGGTCCAGCCAAGCATTTTGCATAGCTGAATGGTTGCCATGGAGATTAAAGGATTCCTCAAACATGAATGAATCAAAGCAACACTGCAAGTTTGTTTATGATTAGGGAATAACATATCATGGAAAGATTAAAAAAAAAAGTCAGTTTTACAGGATGCTGCCCCTTTAAATGTTGGGAATTATGGATGCATTACTATTGCTACCATTAATTAGAGATAATGCTATTAGCAAGAGCTAACACCATAAGCTAGAAGTAAACATCATTAGCAAGAGGTAATTTTTCCATTAGCAGGAGCTAACTAACACCATTAGCAGGAGCTAACTCCATTAGCTAGAGCGTACATAATTAGCGAGAGCGAACATAATTAGCAAGCATTAACGCAAAATCAAGACAAATTGGAAGGCAATGAATAAGTCTTTGTAACAAACCATTCCGATATGTAGGAGAAAATGTTTTGACCCAGATGCTAACCGTTAGCAGCTGGAGTTAGAAACCGGAACGTTTAGCAGCGACTCCTGGGTTAGCATTCCCAAACAGTAAAGCAAACTCCGGATTTTTCAGCCGACTCTCTCCTTTTCCTCCGTTTGCTCCTCCTAATCTTCATCTGTCATCTCATTTCTACACTTTTTCTATTTCAATGCGCTCCAGGGCTGAAAAGACTGACTCAGATACGGTTCTGCTCGCCGCTCCGGTTCTGCTCGCCGCTCCGCACCTCCCGGGAGGCAAAATACGCGCGTGCTTGGTCAGCCGCTAATCTAGCGAACTGCGGACAGCGTGAAAGCTCAAAAAATGTCTTTCAGAGAAGTTGTACCACTTTATTCGCTTTTTGCAGAGAGTTCTCATCACACACACACACACACACACACACACACACTAATTACCATTTTTATCGACCGCGACAGCCCATTGGTTGATTTTATTGACGGACATTGGGCTTATCCAATGAAATCCCTCGGTCCTCCTTGGCCCGCCCCTCCTCTCCATTTTAGCCAACAGGAGTCCGAGAAAAGTGAGCGGATATGAGAAAAACTACAAAAGCTAAAAAGCGCATAAGCCCATTCAGAAAAATATGTCAAGCTAACCGATATGTTACTTATCACACAAACTTTACCCGCTGGAGCAGATTCAGGAGCGGAGATGGAGAGGAAATTAGTGATAGCGGCATCATTACCGTCAGAGGATGATGAGTGGAAATGTTCATGAAGGAAGAGCGTTTCAAGCAGGAAGGAGGGCAGGTGTGTGAGAGTGAGTCCGGGAGGAGGAAGCTAAGCTAACACTAAGCTAGCAGGCAGACTGAAAAACTCTGAATTTCAATAGATAACGTAATAAGTAAGGGAAAACAAATAGAACAGTTTGAAACCATCTACTCATACCATTTAAAAATGACTGGACACATCTTTAGTAATTACTGTCTGGGGGAGTTGTTGCCAAAATGTGGAAATGTTCAACATAGGAAATGATTGCAAGAATGTTAGAGCTGTGTAGTTAAACCTCTAAGCTATCCATGCTTTAAGTTGAATTAGTCTGCATACGTACATATGTACGGTAAACTTCTTGTCAGTAAATTGGTTTTCATAGAGTTAAGAATAAAAAATGTATTTTATATAATTTGCTTGTACTGGTGGGGTTTGTAATCAAAAGAAAAAAACAGTGACTGGTAAAAAAAAAATTCTCTGTCAGGCAGAGAAAATTTCAAATGTCCACCCCTGGTTACAGCTAATCATGAATCGCCTTAATATCAGACCAATCAGACCAGTTTTACTTACTGGGCCAGTTCCCATACTAATGCAGATTTTCCCTGTAGGGAATGTACTTTACTGAGTTTCCTCTTGGCTCCGTCGCTGAAAATAACTGAACTGAACTTTTCTGAACTGAACTGCTGAGTCATTCTTTACTTCCTTTTAGCTTCTACTGTATTTCATGAATCACATCTTCTAAACTTGGTTTTCCAGTTGAAGCGTCACTCAGAACCAAAAACAGAAAGTTTCCATTTGAAAGGCTGGTTCTGGTTCTGAACGCGCCGACTCATCTGGACTTCTTCAGGAACCCAAAACAACTTCTGTGTACATATTGCAACATCATTTCTTTGCATCAGAGAACCGGAGTTCATCCTTCACAGGAAAAAGCAAATCAGCCCATCTAACCCAGGAGGTTTATTTTTGGTTCAGGTGAGATAATTAGACTCAAAAATATCAAACTTAGAAACGGAAATGAAAGTGATGTTTAAAGAACTCCCTGAATAGATGGAGCATTTCCTGTGAAAGCATGTGATTGGTAAGTGACTAAAATAAAACTAGAAACATTCTTTAGAACAGCTGCAGTTTGTAAAGTTTAATTCATCTGAACATTGAATAAATCACAAAAAGAAATCGTGACATAAATTCACTAAAATTGACTAAATGTCCTTTTTATTTAAATATGGTGATTAGAGCTTACACAAGAAAAACACATTCCTCCTGGAAATGCACAAAAAGCTGAATTTAGTTTATTTGACAAACTAGTTGATCCTAAACTGATAAATAGTTGAACAAATTTAGTGGATTTGATCAACTAGTTGATCGTGAAGTGAATAAACTTTGGCTCTGAATGTTTTGAGGACATTTCCAAAAATATTTAGAAAAAAATCATTCATTTCCTCTGCATTGTTTTATTTTAGAATAATAATAATAATCATCTTTAGTACACAAAATTAGCCTCATTAGTTAAAAAATAAAACATAATAAAAGATCACAACTAAATCACAAACTACCCCAAGTTTCACATCTGAATAAATTCAACAGTTTTTGTTTTTAAAGACGTTACGATTCCTCCGAGTCTTTCTGAATATTCAGGGATTTTTTTTTTTCATTATTAATAAAGAAATTAAGGCTTTTATTTATACTTTTTTTTACTGCCCTGAGTAAAACAGTTTTTTCTCTTGTATGTAAGTGAGGATAACAACTCCCTGGTTCTGGTTCTGGTTCTGGGATCAGAGCTGACTGATGGACTGCGACGCCGTCTCCCTGGTCCGCTTCTCGGCTGTTTCCTCCGGAGACAGACGCAGAGTTTTCCTGCAGAAGTTCTTGAAGACCGGACTGGAGAAGTAGTAGACGACCGGGTCCAGAGCGCTGTTCAGGTAGGTGAGCGTGATGGAGACGTAGAAGGTGATGGCCAGCTCCTCCGACGCAGGACACACCTGCACAGGTGGACAGACGACAGGATTATAGTCAAAGTGAAGTTTTTGGTGAGAAGGCGACAGAGTCATAACGTCAATTATGTAATTTTTTCACTATTTTTAGCTTTCCATTTTAAGTTTTTTTAAATCCTTCCATCATTTTACAAATGAAAATCTGCCTCAGACTAAACCTGGCATATTTACATCATGTTTCACTAATATGCACTATTCCTTTTATCAAAAAATTTAATTCACAAAATCACTAAATAATTGTGTCAGACTATGACATAAAGTTATGTGGAAATTTTGGCAGTTTAGAGAGTTAAAAGGAAAATAATTCATATTAATGAAATAAAAAAACAGGGAAAATATATCCAAATGACTTTTTTCAATATAAAACTGATAAAATGTCAATAAAACCTGCAGGTGAATCTTTGGTTAAAACAAGTTTGTTCCTCATTCAGTGAAGTTACTCCAGAACTTTTACAGAAATGTTACTGAAGAGGAGCAACCTTCATAAAAAGTCACTCAAGTAAAAGTAAAAACTAGGATTAGAGCCACTGAAAAAATATATATTCATGACTTTAATCCCAGAAGTTTGAAATTAATTTTTCCCTCTGAATTTTTTGCCTTTTCTCAGGATTGTGATTTTTTTTCTCAAAACTTTTACTTTTTTCAGGATTTTGGACCTTAAACTCATAAAATTCAGATTTTGAAAATAATCAGAATTTTTTTAAAATTGATTCAGTGTCCCTAATGGTCTTCCGTAGCGTAATAAAAATACTCCTAAAGGTGCATTTTTCCCAAAACGTTTCTGGTTCCAACAGAAGTCTGGACCTGCGTCCTGGAGGAGCCGGCGGCCCGTTTGGACCTGATCCAGATCATCAGCAGCGTCACGTTGCTGGGCAGGAAGCAGACGAAGAAGACCACCACCACCACCGAGATGAAGCACAGAACCTTCCTGATCCTGGCGTTGTGGGCCAGCTGGCGCCGCCGCAGCTGCAGCACCATGTGCACGGTGCAGTAGAGGATGACGAGCAGCGGCACGAAGAAGGAGGCCAGGAAGACGAACTCGTGCCAGGTCAGGCTGTGCCGCTCGTCCACCTCCGTGTTGAAGCTCTCGCAGTGGCTGCCGTTGCCGTGCTGCAGGGCGAAGATGGGCGCGTCCGCCCCGATGGCGAGCAGCCAGACGCCCAGCGCGCCCAGCGCCGCCTTGGTCACGCTCAGCGAGTTGACGGGGTGGTGGGGATGCACCACGTGCATGTACCTGTCCACGGCGATGAACATGAGGAACAAGGTGCTGCCGCTGCGGTTCATGGCCAGCATGAAGAGGCAGGCGCTGCAGAGCGCCAGGCCGAAGCTCCAGCGCAGCCCGGAGAAGTAGTAGCTGGCCCTGAGCGGCAGCGCCACGTTCAGCAGGAAGTCGGACATGGCCAGGTTGAAGAGCAGAACCGTGCTGCTCTTCCAGGGCCGCAGGTGGAAGCAGAAGATCCAGAGGGCCAGGCCGTTCCCCAGGAACCCGAACGCAAACTCTGTCAGGATGAGCGGCGGCAGGGCGCTGATCAGGACGCTGGCGTTCAGGCTGCAGAGCATGCTGAAGGACGACGCAGCGCCTGCAGAGAAACCGCTGTGGAGTCGCACCTCAGCTTTCAGGAAGCTGCTCACTGCTTCCTTCTCAGGCCTTTTATATCCTCCAACTTTCTCTGCTTCCTCTGACATCAGCACAGCTGCAGTGTTTCATCACCAACAGCTTCAGCAGATTCCTGTCTGATTACTGAACCCAGATCAGAGTGAAGCTGGAACCAGAGGAACCTGACAGAACAGCTGTCTGCATGGGAGACCAACTCCAGGACTCAACCACTGCAGAGTGACGGGTTTCACAGCAAACCTGTTTGGAGGAGAAGAAGAGCTGCAGAGGGAAGTCCTACCAGGCATAGCCATGATAGCTCTCACCTGTCCTGGCACAACCTGCTGATCCACCTCCTTTGCTTTTGCCGCTCCTCTTTAAATCTGTCTGGTTTTATGGTTAGAGATGTTGGATCTGATCCTGTATCCATAGTAACGTTAAAACCCTGGCTGGGTTTGAAGTTCATCCATTTTGTTTGCCAAAGATCTTCTATTGTCCGCCATGATGGCAGGAAGTGTCGGTTTGAACTTCCTGTTTCTCTCTGAAGCCTCCTCAGAGAGAGGAGCGTCCGCTCAACTCCTCCATGTTATCTGAGCTTTTGAGATGCTAAGCTGCTCAGAGTTGTATAAGCAACACCTTGTTGCCATGGTTACACATCATAACAGCCAAAAGTGAAAGAGAGTAAAAATCCTCCCAACTTCCAGAACCAGAAGGATTCATTCTCCAAACAGGAAACGCCTCGACCAAACGACGAACCAAAGTCCAGACAAAGAATAAATCAGAACTAACGAGTCTCTGACATGAGCGCCGCCGTTCTAGAATATAAATAATAAATCTAATGCAACTGTTGCTCCCATCAGTCTGGAAGGAGTTATGAGGTCATTTCCAAACAATCCCAGTATAATTCATTTCTGGCTTTTCATCTCCAGTGTGTCATATTTAATCTGCAGTGAAAACCACTGGAACAGTTCCTGCATTAAACACTTAGCAGATCTGGTTCTGCTGGTTAGAATGGATCTGAGGAAACTGTTGATAAAACGATCCATTTCTGAGGTTTCTTCTTTCAAGTCTATTGATTCCCAGTTGATCTGCATCGTCTCAAAGCCCAGATAAACCGACCTGACGTAGCTTTGGGTGGGGCTGATCTGAGCTGTTCTTCTCTAAGCTCACAGAATAAAACAACCAGGAAATGAACGTGGATGTTTCTGGTCCTGAATGAGTTTCTTCATTTAAAGTGTTGCATGTGAGCCGTGATCTGAACTTCCCCAGGCCTGAATCACTTCCTGGATGGAGGCGGGAATACGTCATCGACTCTGAATCAAACTCCAAATTAAACTCCGATCCGCCTCCAGACCTCGTCTGGGTTCGGTTGAAGTGAACTCTGGTTCAGTTTGAATGTGAACGCCAAGCGGACCGCAGACCGCTCCAAAAGCAGGAAGTGGACTACAGCGCAGGGCATTCTGGGTAAATCCAACCATAGCTAAGGTGCTAGCCTAGCGCTAGCAGCAGAAATAGCTCCTGGTCTTTAGCCTAAAGAGAAATCCTCCAACCGCTAAAATCTGACGCCTCCATCTTGTTTCCATCTGGTGAAGAAGGAAGTTGCTCTCAGAGTCTTCAGAGGTTTTTGTGTCGTTTCCTTCAGTGGTTCTTGGTGCAGCGCCCCCACAGGCCAGGAGGGGAACAGGTTGGTTTGACTCAGAGCCACAGCAGCTGGAGGTGGAGCAGATGTTCTGGTTCCAGTAGAACCGGGTCGACCGGACTGAAGGTGTGACAGCCCGGTCCTTACTGGAGGACGTGGCTGATCAGTAGCTTCCATCCATCCCAGTTCGTCTTTGACTTCGTTAACAGAGAAGGTCTTGGTGCTCAACTCCGATTTTTATTTTGGATTTTCTGTTCATGCTGCTGATTAAACCCGACCGCAGTCAGACTGCTCCCCAGCAGCGCTCTGGCACTAAAGATGGTAAACAGAACAGCTGATAGCTCTGACCCGGTTCTGTTTGGATGTGGAGTCGGACCAGGAGTGGTGGGGTTGGGATGTGTTCACTGACTCAGACTGATTTCTTCTTTCATTTTTATCATTTTCAGACATTGTTTACGTCCAGATTTACCGTCCGGCTTCTTCTGCTGCTGAATTATGAAACTTGTCTCACATCAATGACGGAAAAGTAAAATACGACACGACGCTTTGAAAACTATCGGATACGATTTAGTGGAAGTGGAGCAGATTGGACTTTTTGGGTCGTTCAGTCTGCTGTGTCACATTTACCTGCTTTCTAAATGTCTTGGTTGATGCATTTTAGAAACCGTTTGTGTTTCAGATGGTTTAGTAAAACAGGTAGGCTGAGATTCTGAGGTTTTCCCACTAAATCCAGTGAAAGACGTTTTATTGCAGCTGAAATCAGCGGCTTCAGGCTGAACGGCCTGTTGGGAAAATCTGGAGGCTCTTCAGCAGGTTTAGTGCGCAGATGAGTGATGTTTGGCTGATGAACGCTTCAGCTGCAGAAGACATCCCGGCCCGGCCCGGCCCGGCCCGGCTGCTCTGTTTGTTTGGATCTGTCATAACTGAGTGGGATGGGTCGGCCAGAACCACTCAGCGGCGTTAGCAAGATATCAAATGGCTCAGGGGTGCTGAGCCGAACCCGCCTGCTGGCTCTGGAGGCAGAACCACCGGCACATGTTACCGGATCGCTCAGAACCTTCAGAACCACCGGCACATGTTACCGGATCGCTCAGAACCTTCAGAACCACCGGCACACGTTACCGGATCGCTCAGTTCCAGAGGAGATTGCAGGACTGTCTTTCTTCGCCTCGTTTCAGAGAGTGATTAACAGCACTAAGTCCCGCCTCCTTGCTCTGATTGGTTGTTTCTAGTTAGAACTGGGAGAAGGTGAAGGAGTTTAATATTTTTTACAAATTGTCTCATAAACTGGGACGACATGGTGACAATTTCAACTAAAAAGTAAAAAATATTTTTCATAATAGTTACATACTGCAGCTTTAAGGATCTACCTGTCCAGAACACCTGAGAACGCCATGGCAACGTAAAGTTCTGACGCAACAAACTGCAAAAATACCTGGAAAACACAGATAGTATCTTTTGTTTGGTAAATATTAGCTAATGGCAGGAGATGAGAGATGAATATCCCAGAATGCATTGAGGTTAAGGAGGATCCCAACATGAGCAGGATTTATAATAACCAAGGATTTAACTGGACCATAAACGGCAGAACATGAGGATTACCAGAAACGGCAAATAAAGACTCAGAATGACGACAGGCAGGACAAACCAGGGGATCTGACAAAGAGCTGACAGGTCTGGGGGTTTTCATGATTAGTAACAGGAAAAACACGCAGAGTGGAAATTAATATTTAACTCTCATTCTGTCCGTTAGCATTAGCACAGTTAGCAGCCACGTAACCTTTATAAGAAATATTTTTTACATATTTGCTGAAGCTCTGAGGAAGATAATCTGTGAGGGAAAAAAGTTAGCTTCTCTCCCTTCTCCCAGTGCTAACCAGAAACAAGCAGTCAGCCAATCAGAGGCAGGAGGCGGGACTTAGCGCTGTTAATCGCCCTCCATGTGACGCTGCTCATCCCCCTCGCCCTCTCCCAGTCGGCCGACTGGGAGAGGGCGA
>NW_006800179.1:306456-320216 GCF_000485575.1 Poecilia formosa
CGCTAGTTAAGCTAACTAGCTAGTGATAGTTAACTTAACTATCACTCGCTAGTTAAGCTAACTAGCTAGTGATAGTTAACTTAACGATCACTAGCTAGTTAAGCTAACTAGCTAGTGATCATCATTTAACCGGTGGATAAGTTACAGAAAGTTTTCCTGTAACTAAGTTATTTCTCTGCCATTAGCACATTTAGCAGCGAGTACATGAAGGTGACTGACAGCGCTAAGCCCCGCCTCCTGGCTCTGATTGGTTGTTTGTCAGACCGTCGCTCAGGGAGGAGGTTGATCTTTTCTCATAAACTGTTACAACATGGTGACACTTTGGACAAATATATGAAAAACTTTATCAGTTTACTGCAGTTTTAAAGAAAAGAAATCCCACAATTACCTTCAAAACCAGAAATAAGTACAACAGAATCACTTTAATTTGCATTAAGGGTAAAAATAAATCGGTGAATTTTCTTACTTAAATGTGAATTTAGCCTCATGCTAACGGTTTGGTTTTATTCTGGTTTCCCCTCGTCGGCCTGCTGGCCGTCACGCTTCATTCCTGCTGTCACTGAAGAGTTCAGACGTCTGCAGGCCGGCCAGCCTGACACACGCAGGAGAGAAACGAACCGTTCTCTGGAGAAAGAAGATGTTCCGCGATGCAACACGAATAACGAGCGCAGAGGGGAAAATAAAGACCTGGACGGATTTTTATTCCGGCGTCTCATGAAGAGACACGGAGGATCCAGATGTTTGATGATAAGTCCGTCATCAGGCCGTTTTGTTGCTGTTTGAATCAGATAAAACCTTCATGTTCCAGTTTGGTTTCAGTCCTGGAAACCTGGAGGAGGAGAACAGAACCGGCTGCAGGATGAGCTGCAGCGCGCCGACGGTCCGGCGGCTCGTCTCTGAAACAGCCACAACCAGGCAACGAGCTAAAATCAGGACTTTACAGCACTTAAGAGTTTACAGGTTAAACCTCCATATTTTAGTCCTTCAGGCCAAATATGACTATAAACACTATAAAAACAGAAGTCAGTAGAAACTAGTTATATTTACTTCAGTAACTTTTTGGATAATATGTACTTTTGTTTTTACTGTTGCGTACTTTTGCTTGAATGATTTTATTATGAAGTATTTCTACTCTTGAGTAAAATACCCACAAACAACCAAATATTCACCAAACTCTGACACACGGCTGCAGTTTTTGTTTTTCTGCGTTTTGTTTAGAAAGAAATTGTTCTTTTGCTTGATGTTGTTTTGTCATCACATTTTTTATATAAATAATTTTCATTTTGCTCTTAAAATACCAAAGTTTCCATTTAATTTTATATTTGGTCCATGTGATGATGCAGTTTTTAAATGATGTTTTTGGGTAACTCCATATTTTCCCAGTTAACTTACTTTTGTTGTATCTTCACTGTAAAAACTCTGAAAATGATTTTTGTCAGCACCTGGTGATAAGTCAGCATGACTGAGACGAAACCGGCTCCGTTGAAGAAACACAAACCGAAACTGAACTTCTGCTTTTTCTGATGATTTTACACAGAAATGCAGAAACTCAGATGACGAGTTAAATTTCACTGGGAGGTTTCTGTTGTCCAGAAGAAAGGTCGGGTAGAAACTTTGTTTTGGTGGATCTTCTTAAAAAGACGAAGTTATGAAGTGGATTTCTACCAAGACTCAAAACTTTAATTTCTGGAGTTTCCACTCTGTAATAATTCATACTGGATAAAAAGAAACATTCGACACATTAGGGATTATCCTTAAAACTTCTCTAGGTTCAGATAATTAAGGATAAAGTTATCATGGTATTAATATTTTGATTTCCATAAATTACACTGGGCCTGAAACACTTCACTCATTCTCTGTTTGCTTCAAGGAAACTTTTGATTTTAACATTTTTAAAGTTTGTTTTCTCTGTGAGGTTAGAAAATAAACTTCACACTAAAAAACAAACTCTTACCAAGTTTTCTCTATTTTCTGGGGAAAATATCTCATTAACTTGGAAATATGACAAAACGGCTTGTTTGAATCAATAATTCCTTAACTGGTTAAATATATTACAGTTTTGCTGGCAGATAGTTTCAGTTATAACTTGGCAAAAATGTCTGGTTAAGTTAAATCATCTGCCAGTGAAACTATGATATATTTCATAAATATAAAGTAATTCTTGACTAAAACAAGCTCCCATATGTTGCTGAAAAGTCACATTTCAGTTAGTTTTGTCATATTTCCAGATTAATGAGACATTTACACCAGAAAATATAAAAGGCTTTGTAAGATTTAGTGTTTTTGCAGTGCAGACAGGCTTCCACAAAACAACAAAGCTGCAGTATGAAACTTTACTAAAAATATATTTTACATATTTGATGAAATGTTATCATATAAGACAAATAATCTGAAAAACATCCAGCTCCTCTGCTTTCACCCTGTGCTGTCTGAAAACAACCAATCACAGCCAGGAGGCGGGTCTTAGCGCTGTCAATCATCCTCATGCTCACACTGTGTCTTGGTCTCTGCTTTGTTGAATGCTAATGCTAGTTAGCCTAGCCACCAAAGACTGTTTAAACGGTTTTTCTGTAACGGTAAGTTATTTCTCTCCATTAGCACATTTAGCAGCGCGTACATGAAGATGAGTGACAGCATTAAGCCCCACCTACTGGCTCTGATTGGTTGTTTTTGGTGCATTTCTTCACAGATTATCTGTCTCAACATGGTGAAAAACTTTATAAACATGGAAAAAAAACATATTTTAGAAAAAGTTACAAACTGCAACTTTAAAACTCTGGAAATGATTATGTTACAAATAAACCTGCAACAATAATAAGAACTGAGAAGCAGTTTAGTCCTTAATGTCAAATCACTGCAAAAACACAAATAATTTTCCTCTAAAATCTAGTCCAAATATTTTATGACACTTTAAATGAGACTAAAAAACTTTTCAGCAACAAAAGAGAGAATATAGTTACAAGTGAAATAGTTTGCCAACCTAACAAGACATTTTTCTCACCTTAGAGCTTAAAATGAAACTAAAAACTAAACTAAAATTACTTGGTAAGACGTTTTTGAGTGAAGTGTCAGCGTTCCTGCTGAGAAACAGGACGAACGTCAGAAACCAAAAACATTCAAACAAAACTCTTTAAAACCATCAAAAATCTGTGGCTGCTGTTGCAGCAGAGCAGCCATTAAGGGTCAAAGGTCAGACCTGGTTTGCTCCTGCTCTCTGCCATCCATCATAACCAAACAGTGGGGATGTAAATCTGAACACGGAGCAGCAGAATCACATCCAGGTGTCACCGCCGCAGAAAAACACAGAGTGGGACTGGAAAAACAAAGAAACAAGTGGAGCAGCTGCTTCCAGCTCTGACTCACTAATCAGGTATTAGCTTAACCAGCATCGCTAAATAAAGACAATACAAACATTTCCTCCGCCGCCAACACTTACACTAAATGGATAATTGGGGGAAAAATAAACTGTGGGGTCCACACGGAGCAGGATCTCCTGTGTGTGTGGGTGTGTGTGTGGGTGTGTGTGTGTGGGTGTGGGTGTGTGTGTGTGTAAGTGGGACAGAGTGCACTCAGCCACCAGCGGGGGGAAAATTGAAGGCAGATTTTCCACAGCAGGCGCAGCTCCAAATTGCTCATTTTGGACGGAGAATTTGCTCTGGCACAAGATGTGACAATGAGATTCATTTCAGGGCACAAAGACACACACACACACACACACACACACACACACACACACACGGGACTATTAGAGAAAACTCAAACCGCCTTCAAAGGAGGAAAAGAAACGCTCTTGTTAGCCTCAAGTTTTGACTTTGATCAAAAGGCTCAGACTGAATGTTCCTTTCTCATTCAACACACACACACACACACACACACACACACACACACAGCTCTACCGTGCAGTGTCCTGTTTCTCTGCATGATGGTCTCCAGCTGTGCAGCGTCTCTCTGGTCGTCTCACACCTTCTCCACATCGCAGCAGCTTCAGCCGACCAAGATTCCTTAAAAAACAAAAAACCCACCTGATCGGATCACCTGGAAACATCAGGAAACATCAGGAAACATCTGGAAACATCTGGAAACATCTGCAGCTTGGATTGAAGTCTGGACGTCGCTGCTCTGCGTTCGACCAGCTGAAACTTTTCTCCACCTTCAGGAGTTTCAAACCTTTAGGAAGAAACACGATCAGGTCAGCAGACGACCTGAGAGACTTCAGTCATTTCTTCAAGTGTGACTTTAATTAAATTAATATCGACTGAGACTCGACATGGGTGCAGATTACAGATTACAGAGTCAGAAGTTAACAGCAATAATTCTGGTTCTGTCGTCACTGGGAAGAATTGGAGTTTATTTTTCAAAGCTGCATTTTTATCATTCATTTACTAATAATGTCTCAGTCTGTACTAAATATTTAGCTTCCTAATATAATATCTAGCATGCTAACTACATTATTCAACTTCAAACTAAGATTTTTGCTTGCTAACAAAATTTTTACTTTGAAGCTAAATATTCAGCTTCATAAATAACTACAATATTTACCATCAAAGTCCAATTTTAGCCAGCAAGCTAAATATTTAGCTTCAAACTAAATATTTATATTTAATATTTTTAATGTTTCCATTAATCTATAAAAATTAGAGACTAAATATTTAGTTTCAAACTAAATATTTAATTTGAAGCTAAATATTTAGCTTGCTAACAAAATATTTAGGTTACCATCTAAATAGTTTCAAAGTAAATATTTAGCTTTCTAATTAAATATTCATTACAAAGCTAAATATTTACTTTGAATATTTAGCTAAATTAATCCCATTTACAGGCTAAAATTACAAAAGTTTTCTACAAAACCACAGAAACCTTCAAACTAATCAGATTGATGCTGATTTCCTACACAAGCAGCAGGAGCAACAAAAAGTCGAGCCTTTAAGAACTCAGCTGTTCGCACAGTAGTCCAAATATGTTCATGGAAAGTTAAGTGGAAGGAAAAAGCCTGGTAAAGACAGGTGTCCATTCAGACGTCTGGGTGAGATTCAGGAAGAGATGTCTGCTCCTGTTACTGATCAAATTTATCAGCAGCTGAGTTTTTCTTTTCATTCTTTAAAACCAGGTTTCCTGTACTCGGCTACTTTCTCCTACTGCCTCCGTTCAGATATTTCCTGTCACCACATGCTTCCAACAACAAAATCAGCAACAAGCTGCGCTCAGCTGAACTTCCAGACTGAATCCTTTCACCAGTCAGTGGTTCTGAGTTTGATTGGTTTGGACTTTATGTAATTACATTTAAAATGAATTGGATCTGTTAGTTTTAACTTCAGTTATGAGCGATTTCACTGAACTGAACTTCATTAAACCGTTTTTATCTGGACGTCTGATAATCGTCTTCAGGTTTTATTTCTGCCTGGATGATCCATAAATCAGAGTTCAATGGTTCAACAAGCTGAGATGAAAATCAGCAGGAAAACTGCTGATCCACAAAAGAAATATTAGAAAATGCTGACTGGGTCAGCAGATTAAACAAGACTGAATATTCATCGTTTTTAGAGATTAATGGAAACATTCAAAATCACTGAACCAAAACAAAACTGTAAAAACTCACACGTTAGTTCAGCTCTCGGTCAGTGGCTGTAAATCTGCTTGTGAATTTAATCATCTTGTGGTTTTTAGTTTTCTGCTGTTGACAGATGTTCTGATGCGCAGCTGCAAGTTCTCACAGCGTCCAGCAGGGGGAGTAAAACATCACCTTATTCCTGTTCCACAGTTGGAAGCAACAGGGAAAATCCCAATGACCACCAACCAGATTCAGCTTTTATTTCTCCAATAAAGCTTTAAAGTTTTAATTTGACCTGATGCTGAGAGTTAATTTGAAACTTTAACATTTAAATTTAACGTTCAAAGTGGAGCTGCTTGTTATTTCGCTGCTTTCTTCCAATCAGTTCAGCAAAGGAACGTTCTCTGAAATGACTTCCTGCGTCTTTCCCAGGTCGGCCGTGACGCTGGGAGGTTCGGACCGGTCCGGTCCGGGTCATGATGATTACACGGCAGCATCCCGTCGCTCAGCGTGATGGCTGCTTTGGTTGCTTCAAGAAGCAGCAGCAGCAGCAGCTATTTTAGCCCAACCAGAAATGGCTTTGATTTAATTTCCTTCCAGGACAAAAATAAAAATATGTCGGTCTGCATGTTCTGCGCTGCATGAGAGAAGTCAACGTGTAATTTAAGGCTGCAGCAGGCAGACCGAAACTTTAAACCTCGCTCTCTGGAAGGCTGTCATTTACAGATGTATCAGCAAGTTTAAACAAACCAGAAAACACATTTTCTCTCACCAGAGGCAAAATTAAACTTTTAGTCAAATTAATTACTGCACACTTTGATGATGACAACGTCTTACAGTTCATAAAGCAGAAAACCATCAGGGTCTGCTGATCATCCTCCAAACGAGTTACCTTGGTCAGCAGGTGGCGCTGTTCCAGGCAGCTGAAAAACAGAGCACTGCCGTCTGGAGCTGAAACAGAAGAAGACGAAAACAAATCAGGAAAACATGAAGTCGGAACGCAACACTGAGACTCGAACCAGCTGGATCTGAGAATACTTACAGCTTTGACTCAGACTCATCATGTCCGCCTGTCGCCATGGCAACAGGCTAACAACTCGCTCTGTCACCAAAAACAATCCATCCACTCTCTGAAAAACAACACAACCGGCCTATTCCAAGCCTGTGGATGCAGCGCAGAAAGTATTTAACATTCAGTCTGAAGAAAGGCTGAAACTTTCCTGCTTTACAGACGTTTTATTCATTTTTATTTAACAAATTATGGCGAACAACTTACAGCTGAAGCACGAGAAAAATGTTGTACCAGGACCCACAATCCATTTCTCCCGCTCGGCTGAACACTCACGTTTGTTTTTGTAATTTACCCGGAAGTTTTTTGAGCAACCTGTTCCCCTCCTGGCCTGTGGGGGCGCTGCACCAAGAACCACTGAAGGAAACGACACAAAAACCTCTGAAGACACTGAGAGCAACTTCCTTCTTCACCAGATGGAAACAAGATGGAGGCGTCAGATTTTAGTGTTGGAGGATTTCTCTAAAGACCAGGAGCCATTTCTGCTGCTAGCGCTAGGCTAGCACGTTAGCTTTGGTTGCATTTACCCAGAATGCCCTGTGCTGTAGTCCACTTCCTGCTTTAGAAAGGTCTCAAAATTGACCTGTTTGTTTCCATCAAGTAAATTTATTTTCAGAATTTCAGTTTATGTAACTCTGTGGCCAAAATCAGCTCCTGATTGGAGCATTTCATTAATGCTGGAAAGTTCTGGATTCTGTTACTGAAATATAAAAATGCTACAAATATTTTCCCCCAGATTTCTGCTTCCGGGTCTAAACCAGCTGGTTCTGAATCTTTTTCGCTGTTGGTTTGAGGAACTGAGTAAAATCATCGTTTTTATCCACAGAAAAACCTGCAAAAAGATCCGCTGTCAGAAATCTGGATCTGAATCAGAGGGAAACGTTTATCTTCAGAGAACAGCAGCAGTGTTTAATTTGAACTCCTGCAGAGATTATTCTGTATTTCTATCCGCTGAAGAGCGGGAGGTTCTGGTTCCTCATCCGAGCCGACGTTCCGGCTGGGCAGCCCGGTCCGTCCGCGTGGTTCCGGGACGTTTCTGGGCCAAACGCTCCGCAGCAGCTCAGATTTCCTGGAGAAAAGTTTCACCTTGAAGGCCGCAGCCTGTGTTGGTGAAAATAGTGACTTAATCACACAAACAGCGCAACCTCTGAGTCAACTGCAGTTTGCGTGGAAACTCCACATCTTGGGACATTCCTCTGGTTGCTCGCTCCAACCACACACTGTTAACAGCTGCGCAGTATTTCACCGCTCCAGAAACCGCTCATTAATGAAGCATTCGCGATCATGTGGCACTGACAGCGGGACAAAGATCAGTGCAGGAACCGGAGAGGCAGCGCTCCGCTTCCCGCTCCCATGCATGCAGACGGCCCGCCCCGCCCTCACTCGCACTGTCTCCTCTGTAATGAGCTCCAGATGTGGCGCCGCTGCCAGGGGAGGGGCCGGGGGGCATGTCATGTGCTCAGGCGAGGAGAGACGCTGTCCGAGGGGACGCTGTCAGCCCTGATGGAGTGGCTGGCTGGGCCCCGGGGGCCAAACGGAGGGGGCGGGGGTCACAAACATCCCACATCTGGAATCACTTCAGGTCAGGCCGGGCTGGCCGTGAAAGGTGAGCCGGGCGCCTGGCAGGGGGCAGAGGGGCAACACTGGACATACCACAGTCAGGGATCAGTGGGCAGGAAAACAACCGGCAGCTGAAACTAAGCCAGGAATCCCTCCAACAGCAGGAACAAACTTTAAGACGCATCATTTGGAAACAGAAACTTTACAGACAAAAGGTCCTAAAAGAGCCAAGAAGGAACGTCAGTCGTAAAAATAAACAGAATCAGCCTCCAGGCCTTTACAGGTCTTAGCTTTTTAAAAGCGCCTTCAGCTCCAGGTGTTTCAGACTCTGCACTGCAGCTAAACACGACTCAACTGTGCCGCCTAGTTTTCAGTGATAATTGTCATTATTTTATTTGCATATGTTGTTTATTTCTGTGGTTTGGTTTGTTTTCTCTCTTTCTGCAGGTGTGGAACCAGATTCCTTTCCTCTAAACGTCTTTTCTTTTCCCTCTCTTTGCCTTGACATCAGAAGTAAACTCACATTTATAATAAAAACTCACATTTATAATCAAGTCTACCATAAATCATCAGGTTTATCATCATGGCAAAGCTGCAACACTCCACTTGTGAAAGTAAATGAGTTGAACTTCGACTCGCTGCTGAACAGAACACAAAATAAAAAACAGCTAAAAAGCTTCAGAAAAAAGTCTAACTGAAGAAAATCAGCAAATCTAAAAGAAAAATAATCTAATTTAACTGATTTGAAGTTGCTAAAAAGTCCAAACCTGCGTTTGGACTTTTTAATTTAAGGTTCACAGATAATCTTCACTTTAACAACTTCAGGAGAAAAACATCCAGAAAAAACGCCGAGAACGACAAACGTTCAAGTTTAATAAAGTTTAGCGAAATTTAACCTTCAGACACCTGCAAACTTCAAACTGTGAAGCTGAAATGTTGAAATTACATGGAGGAAAATATTAAAATGGCATTAATGCTTCTGTAACACAAAACTGAACAAGTATGTCAAAAACCTCCTGAAACCTAAAAACAAGGTTTTTATTTTTAAACATCTGGTGATTTAAACAGTTTGGTCTCATTGATGTGTCACAATTTTTATTAAATCAGGTAGAAAACAATATTCAGTCACTTTCAGGTCATGTTTTAAATGTCCAGATTAAGTTATTATAAAAGTAAAAATTTTATTTGAAAAATAATTTTAACTCAGAAAACAGTTTTAGAGCAAAAACCTGAAAAATGATTTTTAGCTTCTATTAATACAGATTCCAGTTATGGATCAATTATTATTATAAATCTGCTCCAAATGGACAAAATACTGTAAAATGTTAACATTATTTCCACGGGACGATGTTTGAACTCTGCTGTTATAATTGATGTTGTTATGAACGTCTGAAGCTCAATTAATAAATCAGGCTGTTTGCAAACAGAAAGGAAATATTTTTCTGTCCTGAGAAAAACAAACGATTTTCTGATAATTCAGTTTAAAACGTCGATGAAATTTAAAGAGCCAAAAAACTTTCAAAACGATGGCAGAAAAAACAAAAACTGCTTAAAATGTTTTCATGAGATTTATGTTGAAAATTTAACGTTGCATAACTTTATCAAGTCAGCGTAGAAAAAATGTTCGTTTCCTCAAAAAGTCTAAAAATAAAGAAATAAATCGAACACTTTAACTTCCTGAATGTTGAAGAATGAATTTAACAATCAAATACAAATTCATGTCAGACATTTTTTATTTCTTTGAATTTTCTGAGTTTAATGATAATTTAAAGTTTTAACTGAAGTTTCTGAACAGCGCAGAGACGTTTTACTTTCCAAAGTTTCACAGCCTGAGTTTGATCCAAAAGCCTCTAAAAGTTTTCAAATCTGGAATAAATGTGAAGCCGAATCAGGTTTCCGAACCCGGAGCAGGTCAGCTTCAGGCGGTGAAACCTTCTGAATTATAAATCTGCTTTTTTCAAGGCACTTGTTCTGATGCTCAGCCCGACTCGGAGGACATGTGTTGGTCCGTGCCGAGGGTCACCAGGGGTCGCGAAGAAGAAACGGCGAGCCGTGGAGCAAACGAGGCCCCGGGGCCCCTCCGCATTAAGGAGAGGACTTCCCTCCTCGTAAATATTCGGGTTTTAAAGATGGAAACTTCAGGCTTTTCTAATCTGGGAAAGAAAACACTCCGGACAGAGAGCATGAGCAGCTCCAGTTTTTCTGTTCTCTGGTGATAAATCTCTCCTTTATGGGCCGAGCATGAGCGCCGCGATCAGGTTTGCTTTCCAAATGGCCCCGGCTATAAACAGACTTTATTTCACACAGTGTCTGAAGTGTGATTTAAGTTAGACTGCACTGTAAAACAACAACAAAAATCTGATTTCTGCTGCACAAACGTGACAAATCCTCCAGCTGGAATCTGTTTGGGTTGCTTGAAATGCTTTTTTATTCATATACAAGGTTCTGTTACAAATAAAGTATATCATAGGAAATTATCTACTGGTTTGGCTTCAGAAATACATTAACTTTATACTGGACTATATAACATGTAGGTCAGAAAGCACTGAAGCAGCTTTTCAGTGGTATAACATGGAGAAAAAACATGTTTTAAAAAAAATAATGAGTAAATGACAAAGTGTTTGGTTGGTTGGTCCCACTTTTGGTTTTTATCCGCGACGTTTAAAAAAGAAGAAAAATGAAACGGGGGATTCCAAACGGTCCGGGTCCGAGTCTCAGTCAAAGCCAGACACTCGATGCTAAATCCGCTCAGGAAGTCCTTCAGAGTTCAGAGAACCTCAGGAGGAAGTAAAGTCACCTCGGGTTAGAAGCCCCGCCCCCGTCCCGGGACGGCCTGGCCGTTTCCTGTCCGGTCCGGAGCGGCGGCTCAGTTGACCGTGGGAACCTGGTTCAAGCTGTACTCCTTGGCTTTGAGCCGCAGGTTGGCGATGCTGTTGGCCATGTTCATGCCCTGGGACGTGTTGGTGTTGGAGCAGGTGGGCGGGTAGGTCGCCATGGCGCTGTGGAGACACGCAACCAAGCGTTAGTGCCGCCGACACGCGGCCCAAATCCAGCACTCAGACAAACCACAGCAGCTCAACGCCGATCCAACCAGTCAGCTCATGGTCTTCGTCAAAACTCAAAAACTCCTTCAAGTTTCTTACAATAAAAGATCAACGAAAAACCGGAAACAGGCTCAGTTAAAAAGCAGAACCATCAGCAGCTTTTATTGGGATGAATCCTGGAATTTAGCTTCTATGCTAACTTTGAAAATGTTCGTCGCACTTAGCTTCCCCTAAATTCATTTTCCTGGAAAAACTCTAAATGCTAATTTATTGGCTGTTTTGAAAACTTTACATTTAATAAAGTTCAACATCTGAGTTAAAGTTTTGGTTCTTAACTTTTAAGAATCCTTCAAGTACTTAGATGTTTCATGCTCTTGTTTTGAAGGGGGAGAAGACTGTTTCCTGTTATCATGTTTTTTTCCTCAATAACTTTAATCGAAACAAGAAACGTACAGAAACAAAACAAACAAAAAAGACAAAATACAACAAATACATTTATAGAAAA
Source organism: Poecilia formosa (assembly GCF_000485575.1). Taxonomy (NCBI): domain Eukaryota; kingdom Metazoa; phylum Chordata; class Actinopteri; order Cyprinodontiformes; family Poeciliidae; genus Poecilia; species Poecilia formosa. Next base: position 318,183 of record NW_006800179.1, read on the forward strand.
TGTAAATGATAATTTGTTCTGAAGTGTCGTCTTTCAAGGTCAGATTTAATTTGAATTGAACTTAGCTCTTTAGCATTAGCTTCTCCTATATACCATGTTTTAGCCCTTAGCAGAACTAATGTTTATGATTAGCACTTTGTGGTTAGCACAGCTAGCCTTTTAGCCATCACTGACAATCATAGATAAAATTCTCTAACTTCAGATTCGGACTATTTTGTCTCACTTGTTTGACATTTAGAGCGTCTTGGCCACAGTTTTTATCTTCATCATCATCATCTTCAGCCTGACATTTGTCTCCATCTTGATTCTCCTTCACTGCCGTCAGGCTGCAGCTCTGATTGGTTCAGAAGAAACTGGAACAAACGAGCATTTAAACCCGTTTCTGCTCTGATGCAGGCTAACAATAATTTCACTTCTCTAAATTATCCAAACAATTTTCATTAACAACACATTAAGTCAATAATGATCTAACAGGGACACAAACAATTCAAATCAAACTTTAACCATTTCTAGTGACGGTTTGAAGTGTGCGTTATTCTAACGCCGCTCCTCTGGCCAGGGTGGGAGTCGCCATAGTAACCACAGTTACTATGGCGACTCCCACTGCATTGTTGGAATATTCAAAGGAAATGGCTTCCAGACCCGTCTCTCCTGCTTCTCTTTTAATGGAGCCCTGATCGAGTCGCTCCGGTCCGGCCTCGGGAGAATCCTCGGTTTGATGAAACACGTCTGGCTGCTTCTAACAGAGCTTACTGTAAACCACCAGAGTGGCAAAAGAGCTGCGGGGTCACGGGGTCACCGCCGGATTTAATACGCTTCATTTTCACATTATCACCTCATCAGGACGGAGGCCGATCGCCCCGACACGCAGAGAGAGAGAGAGAGGTGTTTACATTGAACACAATTATTCTGGAGCGGGAAGGAACCGGAACCGGTTCTGGTCCTGATTTATGATCCACAAACAACAGAGAGAAACTGGATCTGACAATCCAGCAGAGTGAAGACGAGCCGTTTGTTTGTGTGGAGATGAAGCTGCTGGCGCAGTCGGCCGCGGCGTCGAGGCGTCCTTCGGCTCAGGAAGCAGAGAAAATTAAATAAATATGTGACGTAAAAGTCAAGCAGTGAAAAGTTTCTCCATGTTTTCTACATAAATCCTGACACAAGCAGCTGCAGGACGTCCAACTCATAGAAAACTAGTCCTGCTCAGTGGAAGGATACGCAGAGAAACACTGATGCTTTCTGGATAACAAAATAGACCCTACACATTAATACAGACTTTTCTTAAAAATCTAAAACCAAATGAATCTCAAATAAATCAGATTTTTATAATGCTTACTCTGTTTCTGTGTAGGATCTATTTTCTTAGCCAAAGAACGGCAGTCGTTTTGATGAACGTATTCTTCCACTGGTCAGAAGAGTTTGTTTCAGACTCTGGGAATTATTCCTGTAAAGATTTAAAATCTGTAGTTTTCCAGGTTTTTTCCGAGGTTTTCCGTTGAGCTAATCGTTTAATCCAGAACCGAGGGCGTTCTCCGGTTCCAGCAGACGGAGGAAGAATAAATAAATAAGTCATGTTAAAGTAGTGTGACCTGTAAATATGAGTAAACCTCTATAAGGAGCAGCTGCTGAGGAACCTGATTGGTGGAAGGATACGTTGGTGAGAAAAGATTTAATTCAATTTCATTTATCAATTAAATCCTGAATTTTTCCAAAATGTTTCAGTCGCCTGAGATGCTGAGGATTTTTACGCTTCTTCACTTTCACACCAGTCGGTTATTTTAATAGTTTTAAACTGAATTATGGGACTCTTCACGCTGGCTGCTCGCCGTATCCTTCCGCTGCTCAGACCGGATCTCCTTCTCTGTGTTCATTAAAAATCCTTTAATCAGAGAAATGATGGAAACCGAAAACCTGTCAGTTTTATCTAAAAGCTGAAGGAGTCCGAACTGGGTCAGAACCGGACCAGAACCAGGTCAGAACTGGGTCAGAACCGGATCAGAACCAGGTCAGAACTGGGTCAGAACCGGATCAGAA
>NW_006800179.1:320797-336062 GCF_000485575.1 Poecilia formosa
ATAAAAACCTTTAATCAGAGAAATGATGGAAACCGAAAATCTGTCAGTTTTATCTAAAAGCTGAAGGAGTCTGAACTGGACCAGAACCAGACCAGAACCGGGTCAGAACCAGATCAGAACCAGGTCAGAAACGGGTCAGAACCGGGTCTAACCGGGTCAGAACCGGGTCTAACTGCACATTTAGCAGCACAGTGATGCTATTAAAGCCTCTCAGTCGGTGAAGATTCACTGATTCTGAACAACAGCAGAACAAACTACGGATGTTTTTCACCAACAGGTTCAGTCGACATTTCCTTCTGATTTTAATCGGCAGGTGTAACGAGGTCTGGTTTTACACCGAATTATTTTCATTCAGTTGGTTAGAGTGGAGATGAAACGGAAGATTAGAAACGGATGAATCCAGAGTTAAAATATAAAAACCTTTAACAGTGATCAGACTCTGTGGTTTTAAAGTCCTGATGATGATGAGTTCAAATATTAATTATTTATAAAACCGACACCAACAAGATGCTAAACTTATTTCACAAACTAAAAGCTTTAGTTTAGTTCTCTAATAGTTACTACTTCATCTGTGTAATATTAAGACTTTATTCTTGTAATACGATTATTTTCATATTACTAAGACTTTATTCAGGTAACATTATATTAAAGATTATTGCAGAGAAAATAAACGCCACATAGTTTTACTTATTTAAGAATTTGCACAACTTTTTGACTTATATGCACAATTTTCTTATTTGCATTCATATTGTTTTTGATGGCTTTCAACATAATATTACAACTTTATTCTCACAATATACATTTTTCTCATAATATTCTACGTTTATTCTCGTTATTTACAGAAATATTCTCCTAATCTGACCGTAATGTTGCAACACCTGGACTGAGTCCCAGATACAGGCAGGTGGATATCGACGCCTGTTCTGCTCATCTTTATGAACTTCGTTATGAATAAAGCTTACAGTCGGTTTGGCAACAAACCTTTTGGCCTTTATAATTCAGACAAAGTCAAACAGTTTGGTTCTGAAGTAGCACTGAGACTCTTCCTGCACATTAAAGGCTGATGATGAAACGTTTTCAGCGTTTTTATAGAAATAGTTTCTGTGAGCTGCAGCTGAGTTCAGACGGATCAGAGGAGATGAAGAAATGAGGAGGAATGAGGAGCATGTTGAGGCGGCGGAGCGGGAGGAAATGAAACGATAACAGAGCGAGACGCCGCCGCAGCTACTGAAGCATCAGCTCAGCCTCTTCAGCCCAGAGATGTTCTGCAGAACCAGAACCAGAACCAAGATGTTCTACAGAACATTTACTGAACTTCTTCATGCTTCACATTTCTCCGGCTCCTGCAGCGACGCTTGATAAGAAAACACACAAACGATTTCCATTTTCTTTACACACAATGTGATGTTTAAGACTCATCAGACCAAAACTGGTGTAGAACTTGACTTTCATCCTCAGACCTGAGCAAAGAAAATGTTTGTTCATCACTAAATGCTGAGAGAACGTTTATAAAATTACTGGAACAAACTAAAGTTTTTATTTTGTTTTATCAAATCTTTCTCTTTTCCTGGAAATGTTGTATTTAGTTAGTCAGATTAACTTAGCCGTTAAGCTAATAACAATAACATGCTACTAGCCAAAGCATTGATGAGACTGTGAGGCTAATTGTTAGCTTATGTATTTACTCTAAAGGTTTTAACTTGGAGATCACATCAAACTGAATTTAATCAGATTCACTTGAAGATTGAAAATAGTTGGTTTTTCCTCACTTTAAGCTCCATGTCCAGGCTAACTGGCTAACTGGCTAACTGTCTGCAGCCATTTTATTAAGCTAATAGCAACATGCGGTGGTGTTCAAAATAAAACCACTTCTTACATTTTTTGATAACGAACGGACTGTCAGAGTCTTTGAACTCAAAACTGAATTATGAAATCTTTAAGATTCTCCACAGACCACCAGAACAAAAAAACGTTTTTTTTATCCCTACATGCCGAGGAAATGTTTATAAAATCATTAAAACTAACTCAACTTTTAATTTTGCTTAATCAAATATTTTTCAGTTACTGGAAACAAAATTTATTATGAACAAAATAGAGATCAATTTAGCCGTTAAGCTAATTAGCAATAACATGCTAGTAGCCAAAGCATGGATGATACTCTGTGTTAACAGTTAGCTTATATATTTATTGATCCATCAAATCCAATCAGATGTAAACAGATTTTCTTTGAGGAATAAAAATAGTTTTTTTCTGGTTTTTATGCACAGTAACCAGGCTAGCTATCTTTAGCTGCTTTAGCTGCTTTAGCGTGCTAACAGCAGCACACAGTGGTGTTCAAATAAACCACAGTGCTTGCAATCACTAGTTTTTCACAACTTTTTGTATTCTGAATAAAGCATGAAGAAAAATGATGATATGTTCCTAATTTGCAGAAAAGAGGACAGGAAAGTTTGTCTGTTCAGAAAATGTGCAGCATCAGCAGTTTTACCAAAAACAGCGACTGCTGAAGCTGCTGGTGTGGGACGGACATTACTTTAAACACAACCACACTCATGAGCATTTATGCTTTCAAACTCAGCATCAACATATGAATTAGTGATAAAAACGTAAAGTGAGCAGCTTGTTGCTGCAGCTGATGAGTATTGGATACATACTGCAGCCATGTTGAATTCTGAAGTTGGAAACCTTTGACTTTCCAGCACTAACGAAGGCGTCGTCATTTTCTCATTGGTGAGTCCTGGTTGTACTGGCATTACCTTTGGCTGATCACTGGTCAGACTGGGAGCTTTCTCTGTGTCCCAGTTAAACTCCAGAGTTAGCTTGAGCCCAGCTACCGGCTAACAGAATATATCTGGATCCCTGTTGAGATCATCCGGTTCGGTCTGATGAGGTAAGTCGGATATAAAAGAAGTTTCTCAACAGTAAAGACCTCAAAATCCAACATGAGCGTAAAAATCATTCAATTAGCATCCCTGTCAGTTTGCATTTTATTAAATCTCTCCAACAACCACCAGTAAACACATTGTTTGGATGCTTAAAGTCCAATAAACAGACACTGTTAGGGTTTACGACAACTGGGAGCCATTAGCTGCAAAGATAAAGCTTCTAATTTAGTTTTTAACTGCAGTGTACTGAAGTACAGCACCAGGGAAGAATCACAGCTTTGGGTCGACTCGGGTTGAAGAAGCAGACTGTACCTGTAGGGGGCAGCGCTGCCCCAGGACAGGTAGTCGTTGGGGCGCGGTGCGGGGCGTGGCACGATGGGCTGCTCCACCGCCGTGACTTCTCCTGAGTAAGACTTGAGCAGCGAGGCGTTTTTGCTGGCCAGCATGGCTCGCTCATTCCTGCGAAACTTGGCTCTCCTGTTCTGGAACCAGACCTGGAACGACAGGAAGACACCAGCAGTGAGACCAACCGCGCATCGCAAGCCGAACACGAGCAAAACGGCTGGTTAGAATGCCCCAAAACACAGCAGCCACGAGACAAAACTGGGATTATGGCTTAAAAGCATTCTCACAATATTTCTATGTTCTGCTTTTTACCTTGTGGGCAAATAAATTGAAAAATAAACTTTAAGTGACTCAACATTTTCAAAAAAACGCTGTTTTCTCATCATTGTTCTGAAAACTTTCAGTGAAGAAGAAAAGGTTCAAGAAACTTGGCTGCTTTCTATAAATCCCAAACTGAGGACTTTCCTCTTTCAGCAGCTTATCTTGACAATCACAAGATTAACTTCAGGGATGTTTCAGGAGTAAAGTTGGAGATTTTGACATAATCTTTAGTTTCATTTTATTTTTGAATCCTATAAAAGCTGTGAGGGCTGGAAATGTGCACCACCCACCCCTTAAAATGTAGCTAAAGAGTTAGCATCACTCACCCTAGAGCACCAATCATAAAGTTCCGCTAAAGCTAAAGCTAACGCTAAAGCGCTACACCAACACAGTATTTAGAGAAAGCTAAGACTAATGCTCAATAAAGTTTCTTAACAAAGAGAAATGGAGGAGAGGAAACAGAACTTTTCGTTACTCACTTCAAAATAAGAGCATAAATATATAAACATTCAACTACATGAAGGATTCTTAAAAGTTAATAACCAAAACCAAAACTTTATTCAGCTGAAAGTTCATAGAGCATCCAACTAAATCAGTGCTTTGGGATTGATCTGGACAAATTAATTTAGGGGAAGCTAAGTGTGCTAAAGACTTTCAGAGAAGCAAACTGCTAAAGCACTAAAGGAAACATTAGCTCTGTACTAGCAGATGAGTGGAAGTGTTTCCACCCTGATGATGGATGGATGAGGAGCTGCTCGCTCGACTCGTCCATGAATTCTCTGATTCTCTGAGCTAGCATGAAATGCTGCAGCTAACATCCTGAGGATTCCCCACCGGGTTACAGCGCTGGATATCTTTTACTTTCTGCAGTAGTTTCAGGCTTAGCCAGCCGTTTTTTGGCTTCAATGGCAGAAACGGCTCAGAAACGCGCAGAAAGGAGCAGCAGGCCAAGCGGCCCAGACGGAGTCCCAGCGCCCGGTCGGATCCTGGCCCCAACACAACAGCCTTTTCATATCTGGTTCCCGGGATTTCGCTCATTATCTGCAGTTAAATTCAGCCGCAGAGACCAGAGCCATCTAGGAGTTTAAATCATGACATGTGAGGAGGTTTCTTCCTCCTCCTCCAGGCCTCATCAGCCCGGCTGCCTCCGTCCTCGGCGAAAGGCGATGACTCAAAGCGCGGACTGGGGGGGCCGGGATGTTGTTTCTTGCTGTGAAATCAAATCCATTATTAGAAGCTGCCGGCGCTCACAGGGCCTCGCTGACGCACAGCCTCTGGAATGAGTCTCTTTTATCAAAGGATTTCTGCACATTAATCACAGATGTGCAGCTCCGCTCGCGCCAACATCACCATTTCCTCCGTTTCCCCGCAGAAGAAAAACTTTCAGTGAGCTGCGAGAGAGGAGGTAGAGTTTATCTGCAGCTTCAGACCAACAGGAGGGCTGGTTGGTTGTTTTCCTGCTTTATTGGATGCAACCTTAATGCGTTTAAAACAACAGTTGCAGGAACGTTTTCTGCAGAGCTGTTTTCCCAACATGTGTTCGTCGCCTATAAAATCTGTTTTGCTCCTCGCACGATTGCCGCAGCTGCAGCCGAATGAGTCACAAAACTCTCCTGACATTTGGATCTTAAAAGTCAAAATAATTCACAAAATAAGCCTGGAAGGGTCTGGAAACGAACAGGAACGTTAAGGGCTTGTTTTCAGAGGAGGAAACGTGTTGATATGAAAACATCTGACACTAAAACCAGAGAGAGCGACTAGATTTCTACAGTACACATCACAAAACGGCCTGCAAAAAAGGAGGAAAATATTCTGCTATTGTTTATTTTGTTTCTACTATTTAAGTAAAAAGTGATAAGTGATCAGCAGCTGATCAGAAATGTGAGGAATCGGTTTAGTTTAGTTCCTGGATCCTGTCAGTTTGGAGCCGATTTGAGATCAACGTGTTCAAATCAGCACCTCAAATATTCTCCCTTCAAATCGATTCAAACTGATTCAGCGATTACGATTTTCACCGTCACGGCAGAGAGGCTCGATTATTTCACCAGGTATCCCTCCACCAATCAGGTGCAGGATTCTGTTTCTGCTTTTAGATACATTCCAGATAAAACTGTCAGATTTTCACACAGCGTCGCTTTAGTTTCACTTGTTTCTCTGAAGAAAAAGATAAAACAGGAAAAATATTTAAAATCTAATTAACACAGACAAGGAGATCCGGTCTCAGCAGAGGAGGGATACGATGAGAGGCAGCTTGGAAATAAGCCCATAACGATGACGTCATTCAGTTTAAAACTATTAAAATAACCGACTGGTGTGAAAGTGAAGAAGCGTAAAAATCCTCAACATCTCAGGCGACTGAAACATTTTGGAAAAATTCAGGATTTAATTGATAAATAAAATTGAATTAAATCTTTTCTCACCAACGTATCCTTCCACCAATCAGGTTCCTCAGCAGCTGCTCCTTATAGAGGTTTACTCATATTTACAGGTCACACTACTTTAACATGACTTATTTACTTCTTCTTCCTCCGTCTCCTGGAACCGGAGAACGCCCTCGGTTCTGGATTAAACGATTAGCTCAACGGAAAACCTCGGAAAAAACCTGGAAAACTACAGATTTTAAATCTTTACAGGAATAATTCCCAGAGTCTGAAACAAACTCTTCTGACCAGCGGAAGAATACGTTCATCAAAACGACTGCCGTTCTTTGGCTAAGAAAATAGATCCTACACAGAAACAGAGTAAGCATTATAAAAATCTGATTTATTTGAGATTCATTTGGTTTTAGATTTTTAAGAAAAGTCTGTATTAATGTGTAGGGTCTATTTTGTTATCCAGAAAACATCAGTGTTTCTCTGCGTATCCTTCCACTGAGCAGGACTAGTTTTCTATGAGTTGGACGTCCTGCAGCTGCTTGTGTCAGGATTTATGTAGAAAACATGGAGAAACTTTTCACTGCTTGACTTTTACGTCACATATTTATTTAATTTTCTCTGCTTCCTGAGCCGAAGGACGCCTCGACGCCGCGGCCGACTGCGCCAGCAGCTTCATCTCCACACAAACAAACAAACTCCAGCAGGAGCAGAAAGAGGAGCAGCTTTCTCAGGAAAAACTCAGATTTCCAACAAGTTCAACAGAGCTCAAAACAAAACGCGGAGCAGCGAAAGGAAACATTTAAAGTGATACCAAAAATGGAGCCAGAAGAAAAGACAAATACAAAAACAAAGCTGTGTTAAAATCTTTAACAATTTTTACTCAGACTGATTTGTTTTTAGAAAAAGAAATCTACATTTTATTATATATCCTTCCAACAATCGCCTGAGAAAATAGTGCCTCAGTCACTGCATTATTCCAGATTTCCAACCCAACGATTGGTGGAAGAATACGTGGCAAAGTCACCATCAACAGTGTAGAAACACAGGCGTTATTTGGCTGACAAAGTAGTGCCAAATTCAATTAATATCTGATTTAAAAATCCTCAGTTAATTAATTACATTGGTTTGAAAATTTTTATCCATTAATCTTTTTTCATACATACAAAGGTTCCGACTGGAACCGTTTCCGGTACGCCCGTAAATCGGACGCACAGGTACATCCGCTAACAGCAGCGGTGATAAAGCTGCTTTTCTCGGTTCATTTCTGCTTCTAAACGACCTGATTGGACCCTGGACATGACAAATATTTGTTGTGTTCAAGTTGTGCTGAAAGCAGTTAGCCTATCAGTGAAACTATGCTATCCTAAAATAGCATCAATGCTAACATGTAGCAGCTAACACTAATGTTAGCGTCAGGAAACCTGATGGCTGAAGAATAGATTAAAAATTAACAAATATCTTTGTTGTTGAGCTCATATGTCTGTTTTTCCAATAATTTAGCAGGAAATGTGGTGTTTTATTTTAAATAACTGGTAATTTTGTGGATTAATTGAGATTAATTAATTGCAGAAGCTGCCGATAAACATTAATGGAGTCCCTCAGCGGAGTCAGGATGAGATCTGGCCGCAGCGCCTCATGTGCTGCACTTTATCTGAGAGCCGCCGGGGGAAATTACACATCATTACATCCAGTGTTCTGATCGCATCCAGTCCTCACACACACACACACACACACACACACACACACACACCGCCAGATCCATGCAGAAGATAGAAACCTGGTGTGGCGGCAGGCGGCGTCTCTAATGAACCACAAACCTCTTATCGTTTCCCTGATGACAAATCTAAACATGTTAATCACTTTCAGCCACTGAGCCGCGTTATTAGCTAAATACATTTATCTGGGGAGTGTCGGGGCTTAAAGCGAACCAGACCGGTGATTTCAGAATAAAAGCCTCACCTGGACGCGGGCCTCGGTGAGGTTGACCCGGCGGGCCAGGTCCTCCCTGACGAAGGCGTCCGGATAGTGCGTCCGCTCGAAGACCCGCTCCAGCGCCTGCAGCTGGCTGCTGTTGAAGGTGGTCCGGTTCCGGCGCTGCTTCCGCTTCTTCTTCTCCTCCGTGTTCATCTGCTCGTCTGCAGGAGGAAGAGGAGGAGGAGGAGGAAGAGACGGTTACCATGGAGATCATCAAGCGTCTCCGATCAGGTTGAATCGCAAACTGTCCTGTTGTATCTGAATAATTACTCAGTTTTATTGTTGCAGAATTTCAGATTTTTCCAAACGTCTCACCCAAAATGTTTCTGATCAATTTGAAGCAAAAGTGAAAAGAATTAAAAAACATTTTAAATCTGTTTCATCTTTGCTCATTCCGTAAAATCACAAAGAACCAAAATAAACGGAACTGGACATTCAGGGATGATTTTGGTGAGGACACTCATCAGAATCTCGACTGTTTGAGTTTTTATGAAGACAAATTACGTTGTACAAATAAACTGTATTCATTGATCATGTTTAAAATATGGATATAAAGCAGCAATTGCTGCTTTGTTTCACTGATTAATTGCACTGAATTTGACGTGTTGGTTTATGAACAGAAAAAAAAATCTGTTTTTGTCAAATTTTCTGTTTTTATTTTATTTTTAATCCCAAAAGCTAAATTTCCTGCAGATGCTTATCAAATATTCTAAGGTGTCTTTTATCTGAAGGTTGTGAAACATTAAACCGGGTTTTATTCAGCGGAACCGAGAAGAGAACCGGCTCTTTACATGGTAAAAAAAAAAGAACCCATAAATGTTTATTTAAAGCAACAGAACCAGATTTAATCTGATCCATTGGATCCCGCTTTGCTGTTATAGCGGAGTCATTATTTCTATAAGACGAATCAAACTCGTCTTAATTCGCTGTTAAATGAAACAACCTCCAGAACCGAACCGAACCTCCTGGTGAACGTTCCTGCAGAGGAACCGGAGCCTGCGGCTCCACAACAAAACCACAAAACAAGACTTTCACCAGAGACGCGGCGTAAAGAGTCCTAATTACAAACAGGCAGGAACCGGGAACCCGTCCAGCTGCGGCCCAGAACAGCTTCACCGAACCGAATCTGTTCATCGGGTCCAAACTCAGCCGGACTGACCGGATCTAAACAGGAAGAACCTCCAAAACTTCCGCTGATTTCTCAAAATATTTATTTGTAAAAGTTTATAAACTCATAAAATAAATACAGATGTAAAATTTATTACGTTTTTGTATCCAGCGTAAAAATAAAAGAGCTGCAGCCGGGAGTTTCTAAAATATGAATTAAATTATTATAAACTTCACGTAGCGAGAAATTGTTTTAAAAATATTTAGAGTATTTTGTTAGAAATAAAAACCTGGTTAACTAAATTAGGAATTATTTTAAAAATATTTTAATTTGGAAAATTCTTTACATTTTTCATTTTGTCATTTTTTCTCAACAATTTTATTTGTTTTATTTGACTAATTATTCAGAAACATTTCAGGTCTGATTTTGTTAATAAAAATAAATTTAAAGACTTTGATATTAAATCATTTTGGTTTTTACCACAAATTTAGTGTAAAATAAATTATACTAATTGGGATATGAGTGAAAAATTATATCAAAGCTGCTGAGAAGTTTTAGAGAAAAGAGACTGATGAGTTCAGAGGGAACACACACACACACACACACACACACACACACACACACACACACACACACACTGTGTCATCGGCTGCCTGTTTGTTTTGCAGTCAGCAGGTTGAACTCAGGGCTGATTTGTTGTTTTCAGGTTTCCTCTCATTTTTAGTTTTAGCTTTTAGCAGGATAAAGTTTCATATGACGGATTTTCCTCAGGAACCTGAACGTCTCTTCAGGCTCAGCGTTTAAATCCGAACCGCTTTACTGATCAGAACCAAAACATTTTCTCCAAACGTTGTTTCAAGATTTAACTCAAATATTTTTTTCTTGTTTGTTTTTTCTTTTTACAATTTGCTGTAGTATTTGTCTGTCGGGTGATTCATTTCTCGCTGACCTTTGACCTTTAACAGAAAGCTGCATATTGATTATTATAGATGTAAGGGAATATTCTCGGTCCTGATTTAGTGGCTGCTGTTCTGGTTCTGATCTGATCCAATCGGCTCCAGATGAAACTGAACTGATTTGTTTTCCTTCAGCTAATCAGGCTTTGACCTCTGGGGTTTATCTGGTGACCCCTGGCCGGGGGCCCGGGGCCCCTGCGCTGAAAACCAACAGATTAGAGAAATGAAAACATCATTTCCTTCAGCTGCGTTCCAGTCAGAGGCAGCCGGGTTCTGCAGAACGTCTGGATCAGAACATTTTCCTCTGAAGGAAAACCAGCAGCAGGTTTCATCTTCACCAAAAATGATCTGATTATTTTCTAAAATCACCCGATTTACAACAAAACTGGAGTTAAAATGAAAAAAATCTCCTTCATGGTAAAAAGTAAAGAATTTTCAGGTTCTATAAAAATATGAATATTATTATTTTGGTCAAATTATGTCTAAAAATAACCAAGATCTGAATTAAAAGGAAATAAACAATTTTATATATTTCTGGTTCTGTTTGGCAGATTTTTGTTATCAGTCATTTTTTTAAATAATTCAACAGGAAATTAATTTGACTGTTTTTCTGGGTTCAGAAACTAAAACAGATTTTATTTTCCTTCAGCTCAATTTGTCATTTTTACACAAAATATCAACATTTAAAATCATCATAAACTCTAACTAATTTAAAATAATTATTTATTAAATCTAAAACTGTTTTAGTTCAGAAAAAAGGGGAAATTGTTTTTTTTAACTTCTATTATTTCTTCACATTTTGGGGTAAAAACTTTTACTCATAATTCTCAGTTTTTGTTTTTTTCTACTAAACCCAGAAAAAGCTAAAAATAAATGTCCTGCCTCTGAATTACGCAGTTTGAGGCTAAAACTCAGCGGAGGTTTGATGTGCGGCAAAGTGACGCTGCAGCGGCAGAATGAGCCGCAAAATGAGCGGCAGATTGCTGCTCAGTGGAAAACTGTCCAATCTGCCACATGGAGGTTTATGAACTTTTAGTCTTTTTTACAAAAACGATTATAGCAATAAAAACTAAGAAGTAATAATATGTTATTGAATTAATTAAAATGTTTTAATTTGATATTTTTTGATAAATCTCTGAGCATCTTTCTTTTGGTTTGGCCTTAAAATTTGCACGAGAAGGAAAAACAGAATAAAACAATTACAAATATAATTTAAAAATATATTTCAAATATTAATGTCATTGTTTGTATTTTGGCTGCAAATATTTGAAACTGAAAAGTTTGCGTCGTTTTCATGACGCAGCGGCTGAGCGGCACTTTGACTGGCTTCAAACAAAGCCATCCTCATCCTCATCTTCATCACGTGTGACTGCATGGCGTCATTTAAAAGTTTCTCCTGTCATCAATCCAGAACCGGAACCAGAACCAGAAGTGATATGACAGGATTAAATTATTTAATCGGCCTAAAAACATCCATCTGTTGCATTTATAAGTAAATATATGAAAAAGCATAACTTATCCCGCAACAATAATTTTCCTGATGATGAAAATCCAGTTTTTTAATTTAATTTATTTATTTTGTCATAAATGAAGAGCGGCTCTGATTGGCTGATCTGTGGCTGGACACGCGCGCTAATTATGACAGATGATTGGCTCGGATCATCTGAGAGTGTTTGACAGGCTGAAAATAAGCGTGAATTAACGACGTGACCCGCGCACTTCCTGCCGCACAGCTCTGCGCTTTCCCCCCCTTTAGAGAAATAACAAAAACAGTCATTAAAACCCAAAGCGGTTCCGTCAACTGGCGCAAAAGGAGAGGAGGAGAGGCGGTTTATTTACTCTTTCTGCGGCGCGCAGAGGAGGCCGAGCGGCGCGGCGGTTTGCGCCTTTAATGAGGAAGTTCTGGCGCTTTAATGCGCTTTTTACGCACAAAATGATGGAACATTTAACTCCTTCCTCCCTCTGAAGTAAATAAACACCTGATCAGAGTTTTAACAGGAACTGAGGGAAAACTCCGCAGCTCTGCGCCAATCAGGCCGCGCTCCGTCATCATGTGACTCATATTTTCTGAGTTATTATGTTGTTTTTTGTCTGCAGAGGAAACCTGCAGCGTAAATGCGGCCTGGTTGAGGTCAGCGGCGCAGATTTATAGCCCGGAGCCTCCCGCCCTCTCCGGGTCCACCAGCGCGCCGCGCGGACTTCAAAGCCCGGCTGAGGAGTAATGGCGGCTCTGCGGGGAGCCCGTCAGGATGATGCATGGCCAGGGCGCGCGCGCGCGGCTCCGCGGGCACGTGATGAAAACAGATGAGTTTAGTTTGCGGCTGACAGTCGGACTCCATCTGCGCACACTTACTCTCCTGCTGGGTGGTGTCGCTGCCGCTGGTCAGCCCCGGGGACTCCAACATGCTCCGCCCGGGCTCCCCGACGCCCTCGTCGGCCTGGGTTCCCACCATCTCCCCGGCCTCCTCCAGGTCCAGCAGGTGGCTCACCGAGAAGTTCTTCTTGGCCTGCAGGTTGTCCAGGTTCGCCGTGATGGGACTCTCCAGCCGGTTCGAGATGGCGGCCTGCCGGTCCATTACGTGCGCATAGCTGGAAGTCATGGCGCAAACGCAGGAGAAGCGGAAAAGGCGCAGCGCTCAGGAGGATCACAGCGAGCAGATCCCCGGAAAGCAGCCGCACTCAGACTGGGCTCCGCGGAGCTGTTCACATCCAGAGGAGCCGCGGAGAGCCCGAACCGAGTCCCGAACCGAGTCCCGAACCGAGTCCCGATCAAACCCAGAGCGACCAATCCATCCGGCGGCGCGGCGCGGCAGAGGAGAGGAGAGGAGGGAAGCTGGAGGAGGAGAGGAATCACAAGTTCTGCTCCGAGTTGGACCGAGTCACATCTGAGCAGGAAGAGCTGCTGCTGCTGCGGGTGAAGGACGGCCAGATGCGCAAAACTGGCCGAGCTGCAGCCAAGAGGCGCGAGGAGGCAGGACTCTCTCTCTCTCCCTCTCTCTCTCTCTCTCCCTCTCTCTCTCTCCCCCCCCCCCTCCCGCCCTGTTTTTAAATCTGTTATTTCTGACAGATTCTGCTGTCACTCAGCTGAAACATAAATCACTAAAACAAAAACTGCACCAGCAGCCATCATAGTTTTATTCACTTTTTTTGCAGCCATTTTGTTTTCACTAAAGGTCCAGAAACTTCGGACCTTTGGAACAAGAAGATCCAACAAACAGGTTCAGTTCGGTCAAAACTAAAAAATCAGTTCCCAAAAGATAACAAAGAATCAATAACAGTGATAATAAACCAGGAAGTCTTCATTTAACAAATATAAACTCGATGACTAAAAGAGAAATGATCCAATAAATCAATAATCACTCAGAACCTAAAATGACTCATAATTTCAGAACCAAAAAGAAGATTCAGGAATGTGACAATAAATATGATTTTCTAATGACAGAGGGAAAATGGAGGGTCAAGAATGGAGCGACATCTGAAAACAGAAACAAACAGAAACCAGGAAGCTGCTGAGGTCAGCAGGCAGGAATAAAATGTTTTCTCTTCCTTTTCATTATTTTTGATGTCTAAATAACATTTTGAAAAAAGTAAAACTCTTAGATTTTGATCCATATCTGTTCCTGTTTGTCATTGGTGGGAAGTGAACACCTCCATTAATATGCTAATAGCGGAGCTAATGTTTCATTAGCATTCCTGCCCCGAAAACATTTAGCACACTTAGCTTTCTCTAACTAGAATGTTCTTTTCTAAAGCGTTAATTTTCTTGGCTGCTTTATAAAGGTTCAGTTTAATAAAATTTGACATGATTTTACGTTTTGGTTATAAAAGTAAAAGCAGAGTGAAAGGACGAGTCGTAGCTGTGCTGCTAAATGATCAGCGTGGTTGAAATGAGTGTTGAAGGATTTTCTTCTGCTAAATGCCGTGTTGCTAAAGTGTTTTAGCATTAGCTTCCTCTAAATAAGGAACTTAGATTGTTCATTCCTCTAGACTTTAAATGAACTATTAGCACTATTAGGTTCCCATCACTGCTGGGGAGGATTATAGATGTTTTATAAACTCTTCTTCTTCTGTCCTGATGGTTCCTGTCAAATCCGATCCGATCCGATCCGATCCGATCTGATCCTCAGAACTGGTTCCGGTTGTCGGTCCGACCTCTGGGTTCTAGACACCAGGTTCAGGTCGGAGTCCAGGATTCATTCTCAGGTGAGACTCTCAGGTGTTTTCCAGCCAATCAGAGACAGTTTTCTCTCTCCATGTTTTAACAGTTCAGATGGAGAAAATCCAGATCCTGATCCTGAAGCTCGGAAGAAATCTTTCATTTGGGTATTAACTAGTTACATTTACTCAGTTACATTTACTTGGGTAACTGTTTTTTTTTAAATTCACTTTTAGGAGTTTTTTTACTACACTGTAAATGTTATTTTTACTTGGGTCATTTTATTATGAATATTTTTGCTCCAGATTTTACCCACAGAATGAAAAATGTTTTAACCAAACCTCAGTCACCTGCAGTTTGTGTTAAAGTTTTTCATTAAATTAAACTGATTTTTCTCCGTCTGACGATGTGATTTTTAAATATTAATAAAGTACTTGAGTAAACTTTTTACCAAATACCTTTTTACTCTTGAGTAATTTCTTACCAGATTAGTTTTACTTGAGTGAAAATATGTTGAAGAATTTCTAATCTTACACTGTAAAACTCTTAAAGGTGGTTTAAGTTTAATATGCAACAAAAATCAACTAGAAAATTGTTTTAATTCAGAATTTTAATTTCATCAAGTTGTTTTAACAACAAAACCAGTTTTCTGAAGTTGTGAAGACTCCTTAACATTCAGTAGTGAGTTGTTTTAATTTTATACTGAGATTTAAGCCAAATTATTTCACGTTATGCAACAAAACATCCAGTTGAACACATTTCTTTAAAAGAGCTACTCCGTTTAAATTAAAATAAATAAAATTCCTCAAGTGTCTTTTTCTTTTTGTAAATTAAATCTCATAAAAAGTTAACTCTGTAAGTTTATCTTTCACAAACTCAAACGTTTCAGTTCCAGAAAAGCAGAAAGATTTCTTTGACTCAGAGAGAAGAAGCCAGCAGACACAACCAGAAGCAGCTGTGATGTTTTAAGGTGTCATTTTTGGGAACTCCGCCCGGTTCGGTTCGCTGCTTCACTGAAACTTTCTCCGGTTGAGCTTCGAGTTTCTGCAGCTTCTCTGAATATTAAACTGGCCTCCAGCTGCAGTTTAACCGCCCCGGTGTGTGTGTGTGTGTGTGTGTGTGTGTGTGTGTGTGTGTGTGTGTGT
>NW_006800179.1:336072-359014 GCF_000485575.1 Poecilia formosa
TGTGTGTGTGTGTGTGTGTGAGGGGGGGCTCTGAGCTGCCATGGACCCACAGACACCCCGTAGCCTCAGCCCCCCCCTCCTCCCCCCGATCTGGGAAAAAAACACTTGATGCCATCAAAGAGGCGCAGATTGGATCCAGATGTTCTCCGCTCGTTCTTTCCATGTATTTAATGAAGGCGCAGCGATGGAGGAGACTTTTTCATCATTAGCTCTCCCCCCAGATTCTCTTTTCCTGCCTACGAGTCGGTTCTGGTGCCAGCTCGGGAATAAAAACAGAAAGAGGAGGGGAAGCAGCGGCCTCCCCGAGTCTCCTCCGGGGCTCCGCGTCTTTGTTCGGCGCTTCATGAGAACTCGGTCTGTTTCCCTGCAACATCTGGAGGAAAAACTCACGATCAGCTCAGAAAATATAAAAACAATGAAAAGATGCAATAATCCTGTGAACCTTTGGAATGAAGCCGTCAGATCAAATGTTTTATGCAGTTTTAGTTTCTTACTTTTTACTATTAAAACTAAAAAATGTGACCGGATTTAATCCCCGGATGTTTCCTGTCAGTAAATCGATCAGCGTCATGAAGGTGTGATGGGGGCGGGGCCTAAAGAGCAACGACTCACCTGAGAAGAAGAGGCCGCATGATGATGATGATGATGATGATGATGATGATGATGATGATGATGCAAACAGCAGGTCTAGAAGGACACTGTTAAGGAAGAGATTCTAAATTGGTTAACTTTGGTAAAAGTCTGGCTCTCTCTTCCTCTGGATCCCAGGTCCTCTCGGCGGGCCGCGTGCGGCTACAAGGAAAACAACAATGCGTGTTGACGTCACAGAATCACAGAGTTTAATCCAATATAAGACAATGCATAAAATTACACCAGAAACTGCAGAACAACGGAGACATTCATTCATTTACCTGACATAAATGGAAAGAAGAAGAAAAGCAAAGACGCCTTTGGAGAATTGCAAGAGCAAATCTAATCTGTTACTTCTGTGTAGAAAGTTTTACAGTTAAGGTGTATTCTTTTCTTTAATTTATTCAAATAAGGCGTATCTTTGCTCCTCCAACCAGGAGCTATCTCTGACCCTCTCTCAAGCCAGAAACCCCTGCACAGATGAGTGTGAAAAGCTGGAACTTCTCCTTATTGTTTTCCCACACAGACAAAAGGCAGTTCAAACGATCTTAGCAAACCATCTGCTGGAACTACAGGTAAATTAAAGGTCAATAGGCCAGAATAAGTTACTGATTTTAAAACCACAATTAGGCCATTTGAATCAAGACATGTTAGGTTTTAGAACTAGCTTATTTCAAATTTATTTTCTCAACAACTCGCATCATCAATTCATGCTTATAAAATAATAAAATGGAATAAATCATCAAGCTATGAAACCGAACAAACTTTAAACACGTCAGTGGTCAGATTTGTACATTATGTCAGATCCAAAACTTAAAGAGTCCAGCAGATTTACTTTTAGAAGAAAATATAGGGAAACAATATAAAAACGAAAGAAAAAGTAGAACAATTCAGTCAGTTCTGATCAATAAAATCAGGATTTAATTGATATTTCTTTGAAAATATTTGCTGTATTTCCTCAAGTTTATTAAACTCCAGCAGGTTTGGGATCAGCAGAGTTCGCTTTTCAATAAAAGTCCTGGCTGATAACACAAAGAGCGATTATCTAAAGATTCACATTAATTCACTTCTGAGCCATTTTGTATGTTGAACTGAAGCCAGGGCCGCACACAGTCAGTCCAGGGGCCGCAAACGGCCCCCGGGCCACACTTTGGACACCTCAGGGTTAAATGATGATTTTTCTTAGTTTGAAATTTCATTAAAATGATTTTAACTGTTTGAGACATGGTGACATCAGTCAGCTTAATGAACCTGATAGTATTAATAACCTTGTTAAAAATACTCATTTTAATTATAAAGAAAGAAAAATATGATTTATGAGGAATTTTCAAAAGATTTGGGAAAACTCTGGAGTTTTTCCCTAATAAATATATTTAGATTTTTCCAAGTAAATAAATCAGCCACTATATATATAATATAAATATTTGCATTAAAATCATGCCTGTAGTTCCTATGTGTTTTATTTTTTAAATATTTTTGCAGTTTTGAAATTTTATTGTTTATGTTTTTTCCAGGTTTAAATTTATTTCTCTGTGTTTTTAAAATATTTTCATTGCTTTAATCATATTTACATTTTCATAATTTTTAGATAAGCGGATATAATTAATTTAATTTGTCTGGTTTCAGGTCGGTTCCGTTTGGACCTTGATGCTTGTTGCGGTAATGTTTCTGTTTCTTCCCGCATCAGTTCTTCTCATTACATTAAAGCTCTGCCCGGACCCAGCAGCGGACCGGACCTGTTCCGAACCACCGGGCCCAGCAGCGGACCGAACCTGTTCCGAACCACCGGGCCCAGCAGCGGACCGGACCTGGTTCCGAACCACCGAGCCCAGCAGCGGACCGGACCTGGTTCCGAACCACCGGGCCCAGCAGCGGACCGGACCTGGTTCCGACCCGCCCCGTTCATTTGCCTGATTGGGCCTATATGACCGACCCCGTCCCGTAAACCAGCCTGATTGCTGCGTGATTCCTCAGAAACCCGGACGCAGCGTCTGATTGCGGAGTTGATCCAGAACCGAACCGAACCGAGCCGAACCGAGCCGACTCCAGATCAGCTGCGGCTCTCTGCAGGGAGCCAGCTTCCGGGTTTACACCAATCATCCAATCAGCTAATTTCTGTCAAATGAAAACAAAGTGCGGGTTTATGTGCTGCAGGCGGTTCTGACGCGGAGAGTTTGGGTTCCTCTGAACATTTATGGGCCGCTGCTGGTTCTGGAAGCGATCAGCAGCTGATTACAGCGACATGCGGGCTTCCAGAGCAGCAGGAGCCTCATTATCACAGTTCTCTCCTAAATCTGAAACATTTTAATAACTTTCATCTTCCAGCTGTGCGGACACATATTCTCTCATAATCATCCGTGAAAACAGAAATTTCTGCTTCAAGGAGCAAAAATGTTTTATAATTTCAGATTAAATTCAAACAGAAACATCGATTCTGGAGTTCAAAGTTCAAACTTTGCTGAAGGAGTTTAGAGACAAATCAGTGAATTAATGCACCAATAATAATAAATATAATTATAATCATCTGCAGGTGACAGTCGGATGAGGACAATATTAATTTGAGGATGAGTTATGAACGGCATAAATGTAAATCCGGGTTTCTTCTCACCTGTGCGGGCCGGAAGCTGCAGGTGTGAATGTTTCTGTGAGGCAGAACCAGATGGGATCCGATCCGCTCAGCTGGTTCTGGTCACTTCAGAACAGTTTGTTAAAAATGGCTTTTTCCCCCTGGCTGTTAGAAAATAACAGCCAGGGGCAAAATGGTCATTTATGTATGAAATAAGTGCAGAAAGGGTCAGAGGTCACCTTTGAAATAAAGAAAAATTTGTCCAAAAACTTGTTTTGAATATGAAATATGTCTATCAAAATGTTTAATCGAGTTAATTAATTAATCACATTTTAATTGCAAACCATAAATTGTCAAAATAAGCAACATTTTCAATTCAAAACAATTTTCTTCTACTAAAATGTGGAATAAATTAGAACAAATGTTTTCCTTCCGTCTTGTTTGTGAAGCAGAAACGATCCAGAGAGACGGTTCACATCATCAGCAGGTTTTCAGTTTAAATCATGTTTGGCAAAATTAATCCAAAGTTTTTCTTTATCAATTTATTAATTATTGAAGCCAAATTTCACATACACGTTTTTTTTTTAAGAGAAAACCATTTTTTCTTTTTTTAAATTGAGTTTCAGGAATATTTAGTTCCAATTAGACCTTAATGAAAACATGAGTTTTCAGTTTGTATAATTGTTAGTTTTTTTTAGAATATTGTGACATTTTATTTTCGGTATGTTTTAATTAATACTTGCGATATGTACAGTTATGTGTAATTTAAATAAAGTTTTAAAAAGCGTCTTGTCATCTATTAATATTTGTTGGTGCGTCAGATTTACGGGCGTACAGGAAACGCGCAGGTTCAAAGGTTCCGACGGGAGAAAAAAAAATCCTAAATGCGATTTATTGCGTTAAAATCGATATTAATCAACATCAACGCGTTAAATTCCCGTCTCTAATGTAAATAAGAACCCAGAACCTTTTCTGGACTCTCATTCTGGGTCAGCAGGACTTTAAAGCTGCTGTGGTTTTAGAAATGATTTGATGCATTTTTACTGCAGCAGAATGAAATAAATCTGTAGTTTTATTTTAAAGTTTTGCGCCTGCACAGCCAGCCTTCCAGAACCGGAGCTGTCTGGAGCAGAACCGACCGGCTGAACCCGACCCGGCGGACTGGAGGTGAAACCTGCCGCTGCGGCTTCAGACGCTGACCTCCGCTGCGGCCCGGCGACCAATTAAAATCTGTTTTACTGCGTCTGCTGCAGACGGCCAGATGTGACCGGAGCTGTAAACCTTCCTGTGGTTTAACGGCTCGAGCCGCCGCCGCAGACCCAGCTTCTGTCCTGAGGACCGGACCGGACCGGACCGGGTCGGAACACCAAGACACAGTCAGTGTTTCAACCGTTTATTAAAGGAAAATGATTTTCATGTAGTGTTTTCATGACAGAGAATCAGCAGACAGAACCAGAACCACGTGTCGCCATGGCAACCATCACATTTACCTGAGCATCCACAAGCCTTACCTGTAATCTGGAAATATTTTGATCATTTTTTACTGTAAAACAAAGAATCTGCTTAAAGTTCTTCTAGAAAAAAAACCTGCATAAAACTGAGTTTATTACACTAAAAATGAGGATTTATCGGAGTGTATTTAAAATAAATCAGTCAGATAT
The DNA here is from genome assembly GCF_000485575.1 of Poecilia formosa. Classification (NCBI taxonomy): domain Eukaryota; kingdom Metazoa; phylum Chordata; class Actinopteri; order Cyprinodontiformes; family Poeciliidae; genus Poecilia; species Poecilia formosa. The sequence goes on from NW_006800179.1 coordinate 340,930, forward strand.
TTAAGAGTTTGGAACAAACTGCATCTTACATTAAATCTGCAATGTAAAAACACAAAACTTGTTTGTTCCTGTTTCTAGAACAAATAATTTAGTACACTTAAAAAAAGAAAAACCTCCAAGTAGCTTTTCAGCAAGAAACAGCTTATAAGTCAATAATCATTTAATTTATAACGAGACGTTTTTCCATCCAATAAGTGAAATAATCCATCAGTGGAACTAAAACTTTTTCACCAATATTAAGGAATTATCAACTTTAACTTGTATTTGTAGCTGAAATGTTACTTGTTGGTTTTATTTTATTTCAGGTAAACTAAAACATCTGAACTAGAAAAACTTGGTCAGTTTATGTTTTTGCAGTGAATATAAAGTGACTCCAAACAGAAAAAATCCAGAAGTTTCCTTTAAACCAGTGACTTCCTGAAACACCTGCAGTCCTCCAGGTAAACCTGCCCTGCCTGAAGGGGGCGCTGCAGCGGAGGTCAACACAGAATAAAACCCGGTTCTGGTCAGAACTTCAGCTGGTGATGGAGCCACGTGAGGAAGACATCAGTGAGATGAAGATCCTCTGCTCTGAGCGTCAGGAGGTCAAAGGTCGAGCCACGTCACAGTTTTCTGACCGTTTACAGTCTGGTTCTGTGTTCAGTTGGACCAGCGCCTCCTCCTGGAGAACCTCAGAGCTGCCGAGGGCTGATGGCGCTGCCGCCTCACCGCTGCCGTTCCTCTGAGGCTCTGCAGCGGCGGCTTGGCCCTCCTCCACCTCCCGCTGCAGCTGCAGCTCCTGCATCAGCTGCTGCAGCTTGCAGGCTTTGCGCAGCTCATTTTGCTGGATGATGGCGTACAGATGCTCGGTCAGCTGCTCCTTCGCGTCCGTCTTCCTGTGCAGGTCCAGCTTGGCCGCCACGTACTCGGCCTCGGCCTTCTCATAACGCTTCCTGGGAGGCAGAGGTTTGATTTTAATGATGAAAATTAAGTTATAATATTAGAATAAAGTAGTTTAATGAGAAAGAAGCTCCAGTAGAGTTAATGAGATCAGAGCGGCTCGGTCCGTCTGGTTCAGTTCTGCTGCTGATAATAATTTGGTTATGATGTTTTAAAACATGAAGTATAACTTCAGTAAGACTCAACATTCCTCACTTTAACTTGAAATTATTTTCCAGGAGGTTTAGTAATAAAATTACAATTTTATTACTGCAACGTCGCTCTCACATTATTATGACTTTACTTGGACATTCGGCGACTATTTTGGAATTCTTACAACTTTATTTTGACATTATTACGACTTCTTGTGGATTAAAGAAAATTCTAACTTTTGGACCAAATTCTTCCTGAGTAAGTAAGTAAGTAAGTAAATAAAGTTTACTTACTTACTTCCTGCAGTTTTTCTAAAAATCGGTTGAATTAAATTGGTTGTGACGATTGTTAAACGTTTGATCAGACGAGTTTCAGATTCCTTCAGAGTTTCATGAAGATGTGAAGTGAGGGAAGCGTCATTTTCCTCCAATCAGAGAACAGAACCGTCCTGGACGTCGAGCTCTGACCGCAGAAATACAGTTTGAATTGTGAAGAACAAAAAAACAAGAGCTTGTTGGAAACGTCTCAATGACAAACCAGGTCAAGTCAAAAGAAATTTAACTTCATAATTTAACGCTTTGAAATTGGGCCTCTGTCTCTTTAAGAAGCTCCTTCTGTTTCTGAAGCTCCGCCTCCAGGAAGTCATCCCAACATGGCTCCTCTATTAACCCTTTAATGTTTTTACCAGAGCTGCTCTGAGCAGCAGCTCCTATAATGAGCTCAGCAGCTGTTTGCTAATTGCTGCTGGCTAGTCTGAAGGAGTTTTGCATATTTAGCTGTGCAAAATGCTAGGTCACCCTGGCGTTTTGCACAGCTGAATGGTTGCCATGGAGATTAAATGATTCCTCAGGTTTGTTGTTGAATTTCAAGGGGAATAACATTAGAACTTCATAGAAATAAAAAATAGTTGATTTTACATGATACTGCCACTTTAAATTTTGTCCTTCTGCACAGTTTGGCACAGGCTTTGTGTCAGGAAGCCTGGAGTTCTTCCCCACCTGGCGGCGCTGTAGTCCCAGCTGGCCTGCTCTATCCGGCCCCGCAGGATGCCGATGTCATTGGACACCATGTCGTCGAGCGCCTGCAGCTCCTTCTGGATCCGCCTCAGCTTCACCGCCTCGGCTTGGGTCTGTTTGGACCTGAACACAGCAGACGTTTACTGCGGTGGGTTCTGGCTCCGCCCCCATCTGACCTGATCAACATCCAGAACCCAATCAGACTGCAGAACCCGATCCGGAACCCGGCAGTGCTTACTTCTCAGCGATTGTTTTAGCCAGAAGTGCTTTGGTCAGCTTGTTCCTCTCCTCGATGACTTTCTGCTCGTGCTGCAGCTGCTCCAGACGCGTCTTTTCTCTCCTGCAGTCGCAATAAAACAAACAATTTCACAAAAAGCACAAAAAGGAAAATTTAAAAATAAAAATTTAAATTTTTCTGGGGGAAGAAATGTGTCTTTGAACTGTCACAAAGGTAAAATTTGCAACAGTTCATGTCCAGCATGTGGGGGGTCTGCAGAGATGTTAGCTGCCCATTTCCTGACCCTTGACCTTTACAAGTTCTGGACGGAGGGAACATTGCTCCCTGCAGTCTTAACTGGTTCTGTTCTGAAGATGGTCCAAACCACAGTAGCCATTTTTCCATCTAATTATGATGTGAATTTTACAGGAACTTTAGAAATGTCACTAAAATAAAAATATGAACTAGGTGCGTTTCCACCTACTGGTTTGGAGCAAATCAGCAAGACTACACAAAGCATAAGTTTGTCAAATGTTGATGCTACACATGGCTGTAAACAGGAAGTAGAAGTTGCTAATTAGCATGAACCAGAGAGATTTGGATTCTGAATTTTCTTGGTGCCTCTGGTAAGGCACAGACCCACCAGTGCATGGGATGGTTTGCTGCATCAGAACTTATTCTACAAATGTGTTAGCATATCCCCTTTAATGAGGAGTCCCATTGGCCCAGGCCTGCTGTAAAGTTCACTATGAAATCTGATTGGCTCCACTCCTGTGCCTCTTGTGATGTCATCAGCCCAATTAAACAAAAAGAAGCTTTTCCACCTTCAGTTTGTTTTTAAAACATTCAGTTTTGTGGATCCTGATGATTTCTTTGACCAACTGGGTCTTTACTGTTGGAAAACATTTATTATGATGAAAAATAAATCATAACTTGATGTGAAATTTGAGGCCAAACTCACATCTCCACCTCCTGCTTCTCCAGCTCTTTCACCACAGGTACCTCCTCCTTTTTCTCCTCCTCTGCTTTCGGGAGATCCTCCTTATTCTGCTTCATGTTAGCGGGTTTCTGCTGCTTGTCCTGTCCGGCACCAGGAGCTCCTGTCTGGTCTGGAGGCTGACTTTCCATCGTCAGCGGTGGTGTGCTGAGTTGTTGCCCCGGCAGGAGAGTCTGTGAGCCGGCTAACTGAAGCGCTCTCTCCCGCTGCATCTGTTGCCGGCTCCGGCTGGATGTCGGAGGCTTCCTACCGCGGGGAGCGGCAGGAGGTCCAGCGGAGTCTGTGGAAGTACAACCGGCTCATGTTAGGGTTAAAGCGGGTTAAAGTCTCAGTCTAGGTCGGTTTTATTTTACCTTTCTGCTGGATTCTCCGCAGCTCCTCTTCAGAAAAACCCGCCCAACCGCTCATTCTACCGCCTCAGAACAAGACCAGCCCCCGGAAACATCCAGCTAAAAATACTCTGTGGCTTAAAGAGAGAAAATCACTGAAAACCTCAGAGAAACACCGAAAGAAACGATCAACACTTCCGCCATATTTGTTTACCACTGCCACGCGAAGGACCGCAACAAGACCGGCGAGATGGTCGTCCCAACTACCGCCTGATTAAAAATAAAAGAATTGTTTCGCAAGTAAAGAACAGCCAAATCTTAGCTTGTTTTTATTGCCTCAGCCGGTGTTTCTAAATTTATCTTTGTTGTGTATATAAACATTGGCGCCTCCAGAAAAATTTTAATTCGGGTGACCACAGCAGGCCAATATCAGGACTACAGACAGATAACGTCAGAATTTAAGTATTTAATTTTTATTGTTTTATTTATTGCTCTTCTTTTTTTTAACCTATTCTTTTTCCAATCTAGATGTAGTAAATATTTAAAAGTTTGAGTAAATAAATTAAGTTTCCTAGAAATGTCTGCATACTAATAGCATTTTGTAACTTTTGGCAACATAATACCAATTATCATTATAATTTTCGTCTTGGCAACATTTGCAAACAAAAAAAAAAGTCTGTCGTTTTTCTTTCATCTTTGCATTTGTAAATTAATTTCTTCAATTTCAATTTTTCTGATTATATTTATTGTTCATGTTAAATATAGAGCCAAAAATTGAATTAACCTCTAGAGTTTCCATCATCACAATAAACAAACTTTGGTTAATTTGGCCATAAATAAAAATAACAGTCGGTTTGTTCATAGATCATCATTTGTTGGTTCCTTTTTAGATCTCTGAAGTGCCTGAAGTCAGAGGGGTCAAAGGTTAACTTAATAATCACTTTCTGAGAAACCTGCGTGAAATTAGTTCTGTTGACCTGAAAAGTGGAGAAGCTGGTGTCTCAGTGTGGCTCTGGATTTTCAGGATTTGGTAACTTTTTCCATCTACTATCTAGATGGGCGGGACAGAGGCAGGGATGGATGGATGTTTGGATTCTCTGAGTTGTCTCAGTAGAACCCGTCTCTATAAACCCTCACCATCTTCATCATCAGCCCGAGCGTTTCTAACGGCGGCCATCTTTATCATCAGCCCGAGCGTTTCTAACGGCGGCCATCTTTATCATCTCATCACTTTCTTCTCCCCCAGCCAACTGCAGGCTTTTCTTTTCTGGAACAAAGTTTGTCTTTACGTCAGCGGCGCCGGGGAGACAAAGCGACACCAAAACAATGACCTCTGTTTGGCAACCAATAAAAACCGGCCTCCACATCTTTGTTGCATCTGGGGGGCAATTAGAGCGAGTTAAAAGGCAAAACACCTCAGGAGGGCATAAATCGCCAGCGGAGTGGAGACAGAGCAGGCATGTAGTCCAGATGGCTCAGCCGCCGCCGCCGCGTCGCTCAGGCAGAGGATGGGACGGCCTTGGGGTCCTGATTAGTGAGAGCCACATGGCTCATTACTGAGATGACCTGTGAAGGCGGATGGGGGTTAAAGGTCAGTTCAGTGGAGGAATGGGAGGATCTGAAAGGAGAAGAGCAGTTTTCCCCTCTGACTCTGATCTCAACCTGTTCATCGTTTTTATACTTTATGATATAATTTACAGTAAAGTCGCTGATTTACCTGCTGCTGTCAGAAAGACTCACTAACAGAAAACACTTAAATCTACAGCGTACGGAAGCACTTAAGTGCCAAAGCTGGAAATAATTTCACAACTAGAATCAAAAATCAAAGATCAAAAATCATTAAAACCAGAAACTCTTTATAAACAAATTCTCATTGGATAAATGAGACAGAGAGTTTCTCATTATAAAAATATAGTTTTGACAAGATATGGAAGTTGTCTCATTATACACAACAATACAAAATTAGCTAAAATCAGAAAATTTCTCATTATAAAAACATACAAAACAAAACAATTCTTGTTAAAATGAGAACAGTTCCTGTTATAGTGACACACTTTTGACTATTTTACAAGATTTTTAATGAGTCTTGTTATACAAAACTCAATAAAACAGGAAACCTTTGCTACCATAACTTTGAAAAGAAAAAGTTGTCTTATCAAACAAAATGAGAAAAATTCTCGTTACCATGAGCAATTACAGTTTCTTTTCATAATGACATAAAAGTTGTCTCATTAAAAGAAGAAACTTTCTCATTGCAAAAAGATAAAAACTCAAAACAAGAAAATTTTTGTTAAAACAAAATGCAAACCTGGCTTAAACAAGACGACTTTTATCTGGATGATAAAAATCTTCAGTCTGGCGTTTTGGTCTCATTTTCTAAGGACAATTTTGTTTCCAGAGATTTCATAATTCATTTTATTTGTTGTCTCAGTTGTTTTGTTTATTTATTTTGGATATTTAAAATGTTTTCCAGTTCCAGTGTTAAATAGTTACAGCATTATGATTATGCCATTATTAACATTATATCACTGTAAAATGGTGTCAAAACAACAGCATTTATCACAGTAACTTCTGGGACGATAAATTCCAGTAAAATGTGTTCAGATCTACATGAAGGCCTGATGCAGATCTATGTGTAGATAAAGCCAAACCAGATCTAAACTGGACTCAGCATTAAGTTCACAAAAAGGTCCAAAACTCAAAGACAACTTAATTATAAATTAATTTCCTCCTTTTTAAGGTTGTGACAATTAACATCTAAGAGCCACTTATGGCTAAAAATGGGCATATTTATACTTTAATAACAGAATGATGATGGTTTACTTCATGACAGTTAGCTGGCGTGAAGCAAACAAACCAACTGCAGTTTGAGAAGTCTGGTCTAAATCCTTCACATCAAACTGAGCATCATTTCTGTAACAATCAGCTGGCGTTGCTCTTTAACAGGAAGCTCCTTATACGGTCAAAGCTTTCGTTTATAGAGTTGTAATTAGCTTTGAGTAAAAGATTGCTTTCTCGTGTGGGAGAGCGGCGGAGCGCGTGCAGCGGGTGAGCACATCACTCTGGGCGTATTCCCCACAGACGCTCTCCTCCTGACGCTCATTCAGTCCAACAGGAAGTGCCATGAAAAATAAACAGGCGTTCTGCGGAGACGACCGTCACACAGAGCCGGGGCCTGGAAGAAATTGAGGATGATTAGAGGTCAGGCTGTTACCTCGGCTCTGAGCTGGAAGCTGCAGGAACCTCTTGCTAATTGCTGCTTTAAAACATCTGTATTCAGAATAAACGCTGACCTTTGACCTTCACCCCTCATCCTGACCAAACTCTGCTGCTCCTCTGAGTCTGGGCTTGAATTCACCAACAGTCCACATTTTATCATGCAAACCTGCAGCCTGACATCATGAGGCCTCCACCGTCACCATCAGTTTCTGTTTCAGGCTCTGTAATTCATTTTCTGTGTTTTTCCCCAAAGAAAACTGATGCTGCTTTAACTCAGTTTAGCTCAGGTTTGGTTTCGGTTTTAAAGGAATTTTAATAACAGTCATTTCATGTTTAACATAATTTTCATCTATTTATTGCCGTGAATTAATCTGTTACATGGACACTGCTAAAGATTCATCACACAGTTTGTACTTTAGCACTAAGTGCAGATTAATCCCAGAAAGCAGGAGTTACCTCCCAGAAAGGTTACCTGTCGTTCAGGTAAGCAGTCTGAGTTCACAGGAAATAAAATAAAAATTATGAAAGGGAACGAAAAATTTCTGATGCTGAATGTTGTAAGTTATGGGAAAGTAACCTGTAGCTTCAAAGAAAGTTCTGGAAATGAACAAGTTCCAGAAAGTAGATCTGTCATTTAAGTTTCAGAAAGTCAGTAAAGTTCTGACAAAGAACCAAGTTCCAGAAATGACTTTGTAAGTTCAGTGACTTTGTATGCTTCTGTGAAGGTTCCAGAAAGTAATTATTAAGTTCAAGAAAGCAACTGTCAGGTTCCAGAAAGTAACTTGCAGGTTTTTGTGTGCAGCCTCTGAGTCAGATTATGGATGAAAACGTCTGACAGGTCTGAACTGTCATGTTTCCCTCCATTTTGCTTTAGGATGATTTGAGTAATTTTTTCCAAAACATTCCTGGTAAAAACATCCGACAGCGTTACCAGAGACATTCTGTTCTCGCAAAGGGACTTTTCTATTTAAACCTAAATCAGAAACATGAAATCAGATTTATGAGGTTGATTCATTTCTCGTGTCCGGAACAGAAAAGTTTTCATTAAATCAGTGTGAAAGTGGCTTCATCATTACCTAATTTGACGTTTGGGGCTATCCTGACAGCCCGGAGCTTTTCCATCTTCATCACGGTTACATTTCTCCCAGACTTAGCTCCGAGTCCGGGCCGTGCCAGCTTTATGCCAAACCCTGTTAATGTTCTTGGAGAGGCTCCCTGGTCCGTGTGAGCCCGGCTCTGTGCTCCGCGCCCTGAGGAGTCCCACCTGTAACGGCCGGAGACAATGGCTCCCTGTGTCACCTGCCTCCCAGATAGATTTCCCCTGGCGCCCGGCTCCGTGTGCGGACGCTTTGCTTGCGAACCGGGGGGACGCTTTGGACCGCGACCAGCTATTTCAGCGGGACCCTTCAAAGGCGTGACGTCCAGACGGTCTGGCTCATCCGGGAGTCCGACTCCCAGCTGCAGCCGCAGCGGCAAACTGAACGAACCGGCCTGTCAGCTTGAGTTTAGGGGAAAAACGCAAGTAGTTAGATAAGACGGGTGATCCGACTGGAGGAGCGGGGCGAACGGCGGACAGAAAGGACCGGAGGGAAGAACCACAGAGGTCAACCTGACCGCTCCGTTAGGTTCATCTTAGGAGCTAAATGTTCACTTTAGTTTGAGACAAATTCAGAAACTTTTCTGCATTATAACACAAATTGCTTCATTTCCGGTTTATTGTGAGCAGTTTGCTGTGACTCAGAGGAAACACACAATGTGGTGAAAGTTCACTTTCACACCCAGAACTCAAACTGACCTAAACTTAATGTTTTCCTCCTTCAGTCCGGTCGACCCGGTTCTACTGGAACCAGAACTTCTGCTCCACCTCCAGCTGCTGTGGCTCTGAGTCAAACCAGCCTGTTCCCCTCCTGGCCTGTGGGGGCGCTGCACCAAGAACCACTGAAGGAAACGACAAAAAAGCCTCTGAAGACACTGAGAGCAACTTCCTTCTTCACCAGATGGAAACAAGATGGAGGCGTCAGATTTTCGCAGTTGGAGGATTTCTCTAAAGACCAGGAGCCATTTCTGCTGCTACCGCTAGGCTAGCATGTTAGCTTTAGTTGTATTTACCCAGAATGCCCTGCGCTGTAGTCCACTTCCTGCTTTTGGAGCGGTCTCCGGTCCGCTTGGCGTTAACATTCAAACCAAACCCAGACTGAGGCTTGGAGGACCAGAGGTCAGAGGTCGCTTAGCGTTCACACCTCACCAACTGAACTGGACTTTGACTAGGCAGACGGACTGGAGTCGGGTTCTTTGGTCGGTGTTTAGTAGGAAATGTTCGTGATGTTGAACCTTCAAAGAACCAACAGTAACTTTGGGAAGCTAACATTCAGTTTGTCCTTTTGCAGCCATTTTGAAAGACGTTCCTGTAGATTAATGTTCACATCTAAGGTGTAACTGCTTTACTATGTAGTTCATAAACTTTGCTTTTCAACACTTGTTATTTATTAAAAACCCTGTTCTTCATTTTCATACATTATGATGTTATGGCTCTTAAGGCCGAGGCGTCCCACTTTGACGTGCTATAAGCTGATATTTCAGCGGACGGCCTGATAAATCGTTGGCTGTCTGGGTGAAGCGGGTCCCCATCGGCCTGCGCTGAGAGATGTGTTTAATAAATAGGGGAAGGAGCTGCAGACGCGCGCTGAGGCCGCGGGCCGCGGCCGGCCCGGCTGTGTTTTGACTCGGGCTTGACCCCGGCTGAACCTGACTAAACACAGGCAGAGTGTTTGGGACTTTTTAAACAGGCAATCACAAGCGATGACAACTGATTCATCAGGCCGGGTTGTGCCCAGAAAGCCCATAAAGCCGTGATGGGAGGCGCTCGTTAGGCGGGGGCGCGGTCCCGTGGAGGCGCAGCTGTCTCCAGCATGGCCTCTGGATCCGATTCTTAATCACATTATTTTTAGCCACGCCACATTTGATCCACTGTTGTTTAATTCATTAGCCGTTCCTGGGATTTATTGTGGCTTCGGTTGTCTCTCATCTCTCCGTTTCCCAGAGTCAACGCTCAGACATCTGGTCTGAATCAGGCGGTTCTGGCGAAGGGACGCCCTGAGCGCGGCGCCCGTCTCCCCCGGAGCCCCTGGAGCCACGCCCGCCTCACCTGGCCCCGGCTCCGGGCGCCGCGCTGGCAGCAGGGTATGCAGATTTATGGCCTCAGCTGACTGAATCGCATTAAAGCGGCTATGTGTCGTGTTTGTGGGCATGCAGAGCAATAATGACTCATTGTTCCAACCGAACAAATGCAGCTGTGACAAATTTATGGCCCTGCTTCATTAGAGCCTTTTATGTCCTTCATAAACAATTACATGAAGCCAATTTGATGAATTTGAAAATTAGTTTTTATGACTCTTGCCGAGCGAAGAAGCGGAGTTTAAGCGGGACTCTTCTCAGGAGCAGCAGCCAGTTTTGTCTCTCAGGATCTGGATTTTTAATCGCTGTCCAGAGGATTAAACGTCTGGAACAAATAAATGATCGGGACACGATGAACGCAGAAACAAATAACATTTTGTAGCAGATGAACTCTTTACCCCAACAGAAATCAAACTTTTATTCTTCCTAACTCCAGCCTCAAGCCAAGCCGTCCGTCATTTTTAATCTGAAATGATCGCTGACTCATAAACAACACTCTGAACAAAACTGCAAAACGAAAGAAGAAGTAAATAAGGAAAATATTCGATTTGGTCAATAACCTTCACTCAAACCGCTTTTATTACCTCCAACTTTTGGTTGCCTTGGCAACCGCCAATGACACAACCACTTCCTGGATCCGTCAGCTCCTTTCCGATCGAATCGTCTGCATCGCATCAGAGGAGTTTCAGTTTCAAGCATCATTGGATCCATGCTGAGGTTCGGCATTTTGTCTGGACGCAGCAACGACTTTCAGGCAGAGGAAGCTGCAGGCTGCCCGGCGTGCAGAGCCGCTACGGCACCAAGAAACTTTGAGATTAATCTGACACAGTTAGAAAAAAACTATTTAAATTAGGATATTTAAAGATAATAAAAAACTTGGACATTTCTGAGCTTGTAAAGTTGAACATTTTGGACTTTTGAAACTCAGAAAATTTCCAAAAAGTTAATAATTTTCAATTTTACAAGAAAATTTCATGTATTTTCCAGAAAATGAGATTATCTCAAGATTGATCTCAAAATTTTGGATTTTTTTTTAACTCTGAGATTTTCTGTTTTTTTCTGAAAACATTTTGAGGTTAATCTCACAATGTGTTTCACAGATTTTTGGCTTTTATATCTCAGAATTTTCTTAGTTTTTTTTAAAAGAAAATTTCTGAGAATCTCAAAACTTGAGTTTTTTTTTTTTCTTGCAACCTTTTGATTTTTGAGCTCAGAAAATTTCCAAGTTTTTCTAGAAAGTTTCAGAGTTTTTTGGTGGATATTTTCTCTTCTTTTACTTTTGGAGCTCAGAAATGTTCCTGTTGTTCTGGAAATCTTCTGAAGATTCCTGAGTTTTTCGGTGGATACTTCCTGCTCTCTCTTTTCCCTTCATGATCCTGTCGATCCTTCGGTTGTTTTAAATGAAACCGTTTTACTGCGTATTGTTGGTGTTTGTGCTGTAATCGCCGTCCTGCTCAGCTGTCGAGACGCTGATGAACATTTCCTCCCACAAACGCTCAGATAATCGGCTCCATATTTTGTGGGCCCGTTTCTAAACATCGTGATCCGTTTTGCTGCGCGACACATTCCTGACCCGTAACTGGGAACCACAGCTGATACTGGGGGGAACTGGGAACATGGTGGGCCGACGCCATGGCAACCAGTTGGGATCCTAACGTTTATGTGAAGAATAAAAACTCGAGTGTTTACCTCACATTGTGGCAGCAGAGATGGTTTCTGATTAGTTATGAATCTCATCTTGAAATAAATCCAGAACCAAACGTGCAGAAGCAGCTTTCAGCTTTTATGCTCCAATAATCAGGAACAAACTTCCAGAAAACACAAAACAGCCGAAACCCCGAAAGGCTAAAATCCACCTGCTGGAGCTGCTTCTGATTAATAATAACTACAGAACTGATCAATATAATTATTTGTGATTCATTTGCTTTTTGTAAAATGTAAGTTTCTGTATTAATAAACTGCAGAGTTGTGTAACTAGTTACATTTACTTCAGTAGAAAACATTTACTTTTAGGAGTATTTTTACTACGATGTACTTTTTACTCTTCAGTAAATTTCTGGATTTTCTTCCCACTGAATGAAAATTAAATATGTTTTAACCAAACTTCACCAAACTCAGACACAAACCTGCAGATCCTGTTAAAGATTCACAAGTTTTTTACTGAAACAAACTGATTTAGTTACTTATATAAATTATTGTCATTTTGGTCCTAAAAATGCCAACATTTCCACTTAACTTTACATTTTGGTTTGTCTGATGATGTCATTTTTAAATTGGATCAGTTACTGAATACTTTTACGTGACGCAGACCCTCCGCCTGCTGCTGGGTCGTCGGATCGAACCTCAGACTCGGTCGGGTTCTGGTGAGCTGGGAGGATTCCTTCTTTTCTCCTCCTTGGCTTTTTCCTTTCGGATGAATCTTGGGGAGACGAACTTTTGAAAAGAAAGAAAACCACAAGCAACTTGAAAAGGAAACATAAACAAAGGGAAACGTGAAACCAAAAGTCTTGAGCCGATTTCTGAGCCGACATGTTGGCCTGCAGAGCGTCAGTTTCATTCTGACATTATGGTTTACATGATGCAGACTGTATTTATGTCTATGGTTTGTTCTACTTTGGAACAAAAAGAAAACAGACAGGAAACAGAACTGCTGCAAAAACACACTTCAAAATAAGAGCATGTATACAAACGTCTATCTGAAGAATTTCTAAAAGTCAAAAACCAAAAACTTGAACTCAGAGGCTGAACATGAAAACTGTTCCAGACATTATGATGATTATCTTATTTTGAGACTATTTCCAGTAAAATGTTAGTAATGGAATAATAATGAAAGCTTTCAACTCTGGTGAACATTTATTACTGCAACTGGAAAACATTTTAAATATCCAAAGTAAATCAACAGAAACTACAAATAAAATGAATTATGAAATCTGTGGAAACAAAAATACCAGACTGAAGATTTTTATCATCAGAGAAAAATGATAAATCAAGCAAATGGAGATTATTGAGCTGCTTTCATTTGTGATCTGATTAATTGATTTATTGCAATAGGCCTGCTAACTGAATTAATCAGCTAAACACCTAGCTTTTAGCTAACAGTTAGCTAAAAGCTAACAGGTAGCTAATAAGCTTCCTGTTAGCCACTAATAAGCTAACAGGTAGCGTATTAGTGGCAGTGTCCCGTCAGAAGAAATGAAGGATGAATGCTTCGGTCTTTTTCTTATTTAAATCTTTTCTTCCAGCAGAGTAAATGTTTCCTGGAGACTCTGATGTGAGAGAACATGGATTCTGTCCTGCTGCTCCAGCTGACCCGGTTCTGAATGGAAAACCGGATAAACAAACACCAGCAGCGGTTCTGCTTTTTCAGTCTGAACGGATCCAGAGTATCAGATCCCATCAGAGCGTCACGGAGGAGCAGAAAGGGCGACTTTTTATCCAGAAAGAAGCCATTTTTCCAGAACCCCTGGAAACTGGAATGGGTTCAGGTTTCGGCCCGGTTCTGTTCTGCCTCAGAACCAGACGCGTTCAGCCTCTGGATCTTTTCTGAGCCTCTCAGTTGTGTCTTCTGTCGCCACCGCAGCAGCTTTTCTTGACACCCGCCTGGTTTGTCCTGGAAACGAGGCGCTGGGCTCATCAGCTGCTCTCCTGTCCCGGTTCGTCTCCATTACCGCCGCGCCGTTTAACGTAAACACAGCGGTTGCCATGGTGAGGCTGGCCCGGCCTTTTCTCTCCTACCAGCATCGTCATTATCAGGCACCTCAGCCATTAAACAGCCGTCTGCTTTCAGCTGCTGGCAGAACCTCACCGAACCGCCTCCTGGTACCAGAAACACTGCTGACGCTCTGGTTCTGCTGGTGTCGCTTTCAGCTTGATGCCAAACATGATCTGGATCACAGACTGCAATTCATAAATGGATTCAATGTTATTTTTTAATTAACTTTGATCAAAAGGTCCTGAAAAGTTTGGAGAATCATCCAAGAGTGAAAAATGAAAAACAAAAAGAAGTGGGATGGAAAATGTCTGAATTTACAGACTTATTCCTTATTTTATCTTATTATCCTAATTTTATTGTCTAAAATAAACAAAAGTGATTTTTGAATCAATCTATTTGCAGATTATCCGTATCTTTATTTATCACATCAACATTTCAGTTTTAGTCCAAGTTATTTTTTGTTGATAGTTTTGGTTCCCAGAACAACAGAACCGGCAGATAAACCCACATTTAAAGACTAAAAGTTTTGATTCTACATCCTGTTGGGTCAGAGGTCTAAACCGGAAATGAGGTTCTAATGCTAGAAAACTGTTTTTCTGAATTTTGTTGGAATAGATCTGAAAAAAACGTGAACTAGCCCTTTATTGCACAAAGACGTGAGAATAAAACTTCAGTGTTGTGTTTCATGATTGCTTCAGTTAATAAAACCTAAAACAGATAAAGGTTTGATTCGCAAATATACTGTAAAAAAAAAAAAAAAAAAAAAAAGGGGGGAAAATTTCCTCTGTTCTTCTTTTAATTTTTCAGCAGTGGCTTTAATTTTTAGATTATTTCTGGTTCCTTGTTGTTTAACTTTTGGTCTCTGTAGCGTTTATTCATCAGAATCACCTGGAAACAGGCAGCTGGTTTTCATCCACCAAACTCTGGAGCGGTTTGAACGCATGTGAACGCCAAGCGGATAAATACAACCAAAGCTAACATGCTAGCCTAGCGCTAGCAGCAGAAATGGCTCCTGGTCTTTAGCCTAAAGAGAAATCCTCCATCTGACGCCTCCATCTTGTTTCCACCCTGTGAAGAAGGAAGTTGCTCTCAGTGTCTTCAAAGGTTTTTTGTCGTTTCCTTCAGTGGTTCTTGGTGCAGCGCCCCCACAGGCCAGGAGGGGAACAGGTTGGTTGGACTCAGAGCCACAGCAGGTGGAAGTGGAGCAGATGTTCTGGTTCCAGTAGAACCGGGTCGACCGGACTGAAGGAGGAAAGAAAAACAGTCTCAGAGAAGCAGAACCTTTCCCCTCTCATCTCATCAGTGCAGGTCTTGTTGGAGGTCCCGGCTGGAAGAAAACAACAGAACCAAAGGGCATGACTGAGACCTTAGGGTTCCCAAACCAAACTGTCTTTTATACAACCGGACCTCAGAGTTCTGCTCATGAACTCCAGAACCAGAATCAGAGGCCAACCCACTGCGGGAACAAGCTTTGAGTCCAGAATGGAGCAACAGCTGCGTTAGTGACACACAGACCAGAAACTCTTCAGCAGAGTTTGGATGTGATGCGTTCACTGACTTCATCACTTCATTAGCATCGTTCTCAGACGTTGTTTAGATTCACGCCTGACTTCTTCTGCTGCTGAATTATGACGCATGTCTCACATCAGCGACTGAAAGGTCAGAATAAATGCGGTCAGACGCGTTGAAAACTGTCCAGTTCAGACTGGTTCCATATTTGAAACAGATCGGATTCATTTTAGGGTGAAACGATCAGAATTTGGCTATTTTCAGATTGTCGTGAAAAAGTCCCATTCAGACTAAAAGGATTGGTGTCGTTGTGAAAGTGCATGTTGTTATTAATATCTAAACCTGTCACAATTAGCAGCTAATCAACTAATCAATTCAAACCAGCTCAATAATTTCCATTTCCATGATTTATCGTTTTCAGCTTCATAATTAATTTTATTTGTTGTTTTATTTAATTTAGACATTTAAAATGTCGTCCGGTTCCAGTGATAAATGTTTATTAAAAGTATTATTATTATTACCCATTATTAATATTAGGTATATTAGTGGAAAATGGTCTCAAAACAACAACATTATTGTTTATTGTAATGACGTCATGGTCCGGAGGGTTTGGACCCCAAAAGGTCACGGAGAGCTTCCTGCGGTCGTTCTCCTCCTTAAAGCTGCAGGAACCTTTAAAACAGAAAACAGGCAATAAATGTGAGTGAAAGCCCAAATGAAGCTGATGATGTTCCGCCGGAGCGTCTGGACCGGACCTGCGCTCCGCCTGTCCTGGTTGTCCGGTGCGCGTCTGCCCGGTTGCATCACGTTCATCAGCATCTGTTTGTAATTTCGGCCTGCAGCCACCAATCACATGGAGATGCGTTGGCACGGAAACGCTGGCAGTTGCTGCCTCTACCTTCACGTTTTCTCCTCCACCTTCCCCTCTGCTGCGCCGCGCCAAGCCTGCGCCCAGAATAGCTTAATGAGGAGCTTTAAAATGTTTTATTATAACACAAACTGGCAGAGAGGCGAGGCCACGGCGCCCCCACCTCAGCGCCAACCCGCCGCTCCGCCGCAGCGTCAGAGGGGTTATGATTTACCCCGATGCATGATACATACATGCACGAAGCGCACAAACATAATCACAAACACGTCTGCGCAATCAGGCGTCCTCAAGGGGCGCTGATTTACTACGTGGGACTATTTTATTAATTTAATTACACATTTACAATCGTTTCCCTCAGAGGAAAAGAGGGAGAAAAGTGCTGCCTATGTGCTTTTTGCAGAGGCGGCCAATCTTGTTTTATTTTATTGAGCAGAGAAAATATGTTGTTTTATTTTACGAGTGGCCTGAAGGGTTCCCTAATGTGTCAGAAACACAAAGGGTGTGTCGTGCAGAGCAGGGATCTTTAACGCTCTTTGTTTGTTACAGTTCTTCTCTTTAAATGCTGAGGGAAACCACCGCAAACCATAAAACAAATTAAGACTTTTTCCCCAAGATTCAACTTTAATTGCAGTTTTTTTAAATAATGCAGACAACATTCAGTAAAACAGTAACGGAGTTATGACCTGGTTGTTGGTAAAAGCTGATTTTCAGATGCTGAATGAAGCTGGGAGGATCAAACAGCCTGCAGCCTGTTCAGCAGAAACGGGATTTGGTGCTGCAGCAGCAGAAGATGCTGCAGCAGCAGGTGAAGCATCCAGATTCACAGAGGATGATGATGATGATGATGATGATGATGAGCAGGTAACAGAAACACCTGACTGAACGCAGGACCTTCTTTCTGAAAGCTGTTGGTTCTACCAGCAGATTTATTTAGTGTTTATAAATTATTCATGTTTAGTTTAGTCAGATGCAACATTATTAGTTTTATGTGTTTTCCGTTTTATAGCATAACTAATGTTACCTTCAGTTATTATTAAAATGCTGTATTGAAAGAAATTTGAAGTTGTAATTTAAGGCCTTAAATTTTGCCTCTGTCCCTTTAAGATTTGATTTTTGAAACATTATAAATGAAACATTAATCAACATTTTTAAGTGTAACAGCTGCTCTGCATTGACTGCTTCTATAACTTTATATTTCTGTGTTTTTATGAGTGAACTGCCTTGATGCTGAAATGTCCTACTCAAATAAACTTGACTGATTAAACCTCCTGCTCTTTCTGAAGCTCCGCCTCCAGGAAGTCGTCCCAACATGGCTCCTCTATTAACCCCTTAATGTTTTCATTAAGTTTTGCTCCTATAATGGGCTCAGCAGCTGTTTGCTAATTGCTGCTGGCTAGTCTGAAGGAGCTGAGAGGGGGAGGAGCTGCTCCTCGGGGGCGGGGCTAGGTCCACCCAGGCGTTTTAACAGCTGAATGGTTGCCGTCCCAGTCTGGTCTGGTCAGTCCAGATTGGGCCCGATCCGTCCTGGTCCAGTCCGTCCCAGTCGGGCCTGGTCCGGTCCAGTTCACTCCGTCCTGGTCCAGTCCAGTCCGGTCCGTCATGCTCTGCGGTGAAAACGCGGCTCAGCTGCCGGAGCTCATTCCTCAGGTTGCCACCTGACGACGCCTCGGCCTCCAGTCGGTTCATCCAGCGCCGCCTGCTATTCGGACCCGCCAAGAATACACACTGAGCTTTAACTGAGAAGAAAACTTTATTCGTATTGATACGAGTGCTGTGAATGCAGAGCCCCCAGTCCCAGCCAATCAGCGACAGGTCCTCAGGTGAAGGTTGGCCTCTGCAGAGCCAATCAGAAACCGCCTGAGGTTTTCCTCTCAGCACAGCGGCTGCAGCAGACTGACACCCAAACAAACAGAACAATGACAGCAACAGCTGCTCCTGTTAGCATCAACACCTGTCTGCGCTGCCGAGCCCTG
>NW_006800179.1:359310-364799 GCF_000485575.1 Poecilia formosa
ACACACACACACACACACACACACACACGGATCCACTTTGATTTGATAAACAGAAACTTTCTGAACCACCTGATCAGAACCCGTCCGTTATTCATGACTCAGCTGCTTTCCATCCAGCCTGAGAGCCGTTTGGAAAACAAACCAACATGCTTGTTTTATTAAATCTGTAATGAGGTGAATTTATCGCCCGGGCTGCCCTCTCTGTCAGGCGGAGTGAGAAATAATGTGAGACGGAGACGTGAGAGTCCCTGCAGCCGCATCCTGGCTGCTTCTCTTTCATGGGAGACAAAAGCCAGCATCACACCTCATCCATCCACCCAGATGCTGGAGCTGACGCTCCACCAAACGCAGGAAAAATCCTCATTTGCCTTCAGAAAGCGGCTGATTTCCAGCCAAACAACTCCTGCAGCTTTTCCTGCAGCTTCAAAGCAGCAGCAGCGTTTATCTTTTAAAGACTGCAGGAACCTTTTAATGGATCAGGAACGGAGGCCGGTCCGGTTCACATGAACTGTGGTTCAGCGATGAAACAGAGAAATATTCAGATCTTAAAGGCCAAAGTAAGAAATAATCTGGATAAGAAGTAACTCCACATTCTGTACCTTCAATAATTCAAGCATGTCGTTTTACAGAATGCTGGGAAATGAACATAAATCAACTTTACAACCATTAAAGCCTTAAAAAAAGAGCTGCTAGTGTTCGTACACACATGCTGCTCCTTTAGGTCAAGTTTCTAAAACTGTGAAATATCAAACTGTGTGAAATAAACATCTTAAGGAAATGTTTTATGATCTATGAAAAGATTTTATATCATGGAACAAAGTGAATATGGAACTAAAACAATGCCCAAACTTCAATCAGTTTGACAATAAATTCAAATCTATATTAATCACAATGTATGAAGGGATTAATACAAATATGTGTTAAGAGTAATTTCTTCCTTCCTTCTGATTCTATTACCATTATTAGTAATTATTATTGTTGTTTCATTGGTTTTGTACATTTGATTTGTCATATATCTCAGATTATGTAAGTGTATATGATGTATATAGATTATTTTAATGCTGTATTAACATGATTACTTTTATTATTATTATTATTTTGTTATGGTTTAGTAAATTTTCTCACCTGTTGTGAGAGTCACTTTGTGATCATTTTGTTTCTGTATATTATATTAAATCATGTCAGAAGGTGTCTGACTGTCCATGAAACCTCCAACAGGAAACCGACTTTAACTCTTTAACAGCATCCATAGTTTTATCTGCTGAACTGGTTTGTGGATGTTTGCAGGCATCTGCACATCCTCAGGCTCCGCAGAGGGTCAGACACCAAACATGAAACGTTCTGTAAAAACAGTCATGTTTTAAATGACCTCTGAACAGACCATGACATGGAAGAGATGCTGTAACTCTGAGGAGCCTCAGTTTAATTACACAAACATTAAAAAACGTTTCAGTCAGATGTGACGGCACAATATGAAAACATGATACAACACATGAAATATTTGAATGAGAATAATTCTGTCTCAACTGGTGAAGAAGATGAAGAACCAAAACGTGAATGGCAACATTAAATAGTGAAGATTCATTTAACTTAAAGACTGACATGAACCCGAGTGTTCACCAACTAAACAGACGTAAAAACGAACAAAAATCCAGCAGGAAACATGGAGAAGGAGAAACACAATACAGGAGAACTGGTTCGGTGGAAAACATGAGAGAACTGAGACTACAGGAACAGCAAAGAAATAAAACCCGACATTTAAAGAAAACAGAACCTGATAAACAGAAATAAAACTAAAACATAACAGGACTGAAGCACAGCCGTGATAATCAATGCAGAAACAGAAACAGGACAAGATAGACGAGGACAATGAACAGAGACGAGCATGAGAAACAGATGAGAGAAACAAGAAACTGATTTAAATAAAACATGAAACACACATGGACAATAACCCAGAGAAACAAAATAGATAAGAAAAACTACGAATAACAGAAACGTATGGGACATAAAACCTCATGATAAAACTCTGGTTTCTGCCTGCAGCTGATCTCTTCCTCTCCATGAAGCTGAGGCTCCACAGATTTATTTTAAATACGTGGAAAGCAACTTCTTAGAAATCAAAGAGGATTGAGTAGCTCTAGCTGTAGCAACAGATCTAATATAGGTAATCAGCGTTAACTAGCTTAACATGCTACACTAACATGGATTAACGGTTCGTCACGTCTTGTTTGGAAAAGACTGAGAAAAGTTTTATTGGGCTCTGACTGGCCGGATGTTTTTTTACATCTTTATTAGCAAACTTTGAAACATTGACATTGCACACAAACGTAAGAAGAAAAGAAAAAAAAAATAAAATAAAATATGGTTGGATGTGCAGCGCTGCTCAGTGACGTCATCCGCTGCGCCGAATGACGAGCACAGGA
Source organism: Poecilia formosa (assembly GCF_000485575.1). Classification (NCBI taxonomy): domain Eukaryota; kingdom Metazoa; phylum Chordata; class Actinopteri; order Cyprinodontiformes; family Poeciliidae; genus Poecilia; species Poecilia formosa. The sequence continues at coordinate 361,734 of NW_006800179.1, forward strand.
GGAGAGGAAATGGAACTTCAAAATAAGAGCATGAACATAAATATCTAACTTTACAAAACAGTAAATTTATCCGGAAAAATTAATCTAGGGAAAGCTAAGTGCGCTAAACGTTGACAAAGTTATCAAAACTGCTAAAGAGATAGCTAAAATGAGCTCCTCTTTGGCAGATTAGCATAGTAAGTTTTATTTTGGACGCAGTTCTTCCTCCCATGCGGTTGGATGTGACCTGAAAACCTTTAGCTCATTAGCTGAAGCTAACAGTCAGAGGTGAGCAGGGCTCCCAAAAACTATGCAAGTATAAGAGCAGAAATACTGCAACATATTTTTATTCGGTTAAAGTAAAAAGTATCTGTTCAGGAAATTACTCAAATAAGAGTGAAAAAGTATTTGGTAACAAGTTGACTGGAGCACTGAATAACTGATCAAATTATCAATCATTTAATATTTAACGTCATCAGATGGACCAAAATATAAAGTTAAGTGGAAATGATAATAATTCATAACAACAACAACATCAAAATATTCAGGCAAAATACATTTTTCCCAATCAGTTTCTTCCAATAAAAATCTTCTGAAACTTTAACACAGACTGCAGGTGTGTGTCTGAGTTTTGGTTAAAACATGTTTGTTTTTCATTCAGTGGGTAGAAAATCCAGAAATGTTACTCTGGTCAGAGTAGAAACACTTCATAAAAAATACTCAAGTAAAAGTAAAAAATGCAGTCTAGTAAAAATACTCCTAAAAGTAAGTTTTTTTCAAAAAGTTACTCAAGTAAATGTAACTAGTTACTACCCCGCTCTGCCAGCAGTGGATTTGTCCCACAGTTTGCCTGGGAATGGGAGATGAAAATATGTCAGTGAGGTTTGTGACCTAAAGCGTGTCTGTTGTGGTGGAACCGGTTCTGAGGTCCGGCTCTGATCTGGATCCACGGTTCAGTTTGCATTATCCGGACTGAAACCACCACAGTTTGTTCCTCACCACATCTCCCCCTGTGGGGACGCAGCGGATCTGTGGCTCTAATGTCCCTCAGCGCGCCGCATCCTCATGAAAAACCTACAATGCCTGGCATGCTCGCAAAGCGCAGCAGCGTCCCGTCAGTTCAGCAGAACAAAAGCTTTTAGCTGTCAAACAGCATCCATGTGGAGCCGAACAGAGAGGCTTTATTGTTCTGCCTCGCTCCTCCTCTGCGCCGCCGCCCCATCTTCCTGTTGTGCTGGCTTGGCAGCAAGAAGGGGATTTTTATTTTGGTTTCTCTGCTGGAGGTCAAAGTTCCTGAGGCTGTGGAATCAGAGCAGATATTGCCATGCTAACCCCCCTCTCTTCCCAGGAGAACAAACCGGCAACCTTTCTCATCTTCCTGTAGAAACTCCAGCAGATCGTCAGCGAGTCTGAAAGCACGCAACGCCGAGATGCAGAGAGGGGCACACACGCTGCTGCGCTGCTGCAAACACAACATGGTGGCGTCTGGGTTCTTTAGAGGGATCCGTTTTATTCTGGTGGCTGCAGAACGCGTCTCACTGAAACACGCTCTGCAAACCACAACAACACAGCTTTTAACCAAACACCTGATTCACTGACAGATTCTCCCTCATCTGGAAAGAGAATTTTGCTTAAAACTAAAAAATGCCAGTTTCTAAAAATTATCAGGAGGAACTACATTCCTGGAGGACCTGAAGGGTGGAGACCGGGTGGTACAAACTGATGTAACGAGTTTATTCACACCAGCCCTGTTCAGTCCGCTTTAATCCAACTCCAGTACGTTTGGTGAGGTGTGAACGCTAATCAACCTCTGACCTCTGACCTCTGGCCTCCAAACCTCGGTCTGGGTTCGGTTGAAGTGAACTCTGGTTCAGTTTGAATGTGAACGCCCAGCAGACCGGAGACCGCTCCAAAAGCAGGAAGTGGACTATAGTGAACTAAAGCTAACCTGTTGGCCTAGCGCTAGCAGCAGAAATGGCTCCTGGTCTTTAGCCTAAAGAGAAATCCTCCAACCGCTAAAATCTGACGCCTCCATCTTGTTTCCATCTGGTGAAGAAGGAAGTTGCTCTCAGTGTCTTCAGAGGTTTTTGTGCCGTTTCCTTCAGTGGTTCTTGGTGCAGCGCCCCCACAGGCCAGGAGGGGAACAGGCTGCTCAGAGGGTTTGGTTTGGATTGGAAGATAGATGCATGGATTAGTGGATCTGTCTTGATCTCAGAGTTCAACTGGAGTGAGCTCAGTCCAGTTTCTGTAATAAACCCAGCTGTCTGATGCAGCCATGTTGTTCAGTCCAGCTGCACTGAGACTCTATTAGGCTCCATTGACACCGCAAGCGAATCCGACAAAATCTTTTTCACAACAGTCTGAACGACACAATGCAGATATTTCCAAGACTTGCTGTGAGAACGTAGGCTGAGTTTTACGAACTGTCCTGAAAGTTCACCTTTCCCCAGCTGTGAAACTGTTAGCGTTAGCCCTGATGACGCGGCTGAACGCAGTGAAACGATGTTTTCATGTCTCCAGGTTTAAGCGGTCGGTGAAATATTATGAAACCAATAAGAATAAAATGACTGAAACCACAGAGACTCAAAGCAAAGCAGTGTTTGTGTTCTGTGAGTGTGATGGAGCTCTTTAGGGGCCCGCTCCCATTACGCCATTATGCTAACCAAGCTGCCTGAGGACACGGCGACCTTGAGACGTTTCTGCTCCCAAACCGTCGCCGTGCTGCCGATGCACCAGGTGAACGCGGCGCTGCAGATGTTCATCAGCAGCAGACAGCAGAGGTGACGCCGCCTTGTTGTTGTTCAGCAGAGAGTTGAGTCATTAAGGGGGTTTTCAGGAGGCCGTTTTTACCCCCCGCTCCCCGGCCCGGCCCTTCAGCGGGAGTTAGGGGGTTTAATATTTTCCATGCTCTGTGTCCAGGACATTTACAGTTGGCGTCAGGGAGCGCTGTTGGTCTGAAGGGAGGCGCTTTGAAGTGTTGGCGGTTTTGCCACATCTGCAGGCAAGATGTGCGCTATGGAGTGGTGTGTGTGTGTGTGTGTGTGTGTGTGTGTGTGTGTGTGTGTGTGTGTGTGTGTGTGTGTGTGT
>NW_006800179.1:365216-368340 GCF_000485575.1 Poecilia formosa
GTTGTCCGGGAGGTGTCTCTCTCTCTCTCTCTCTCTCTCTCATGATGTTGATGAAGATTGCCGGCCTGATTAAACGCTCCAGCTCTGCAGCAGAGTCATTATTTTCAGATGGTTTCACACTTTCCAAATTTAGCCCAACGCCTGTAAAAGCCAGTCGAAACATCAACATTGTGGTTCGGCGCTGCGACCACAGATCAGGAGTAAATCCAGGGCGGTGCGCCTCGGTCTCCGTTAAACCTCCGACTGTCGGACGCACGGCGACCGTCTCCGTCTGCTCATCTTCTGCAGGCGGAGAATTAGAGCTCATTACAGCGACATCGGTTTAATCAGGAGTTTATGGAGGACTGCAGTCCGCCGACGCTCGCCGCGCCCGCAACTCTTTTCACATTTCATGAGGCGGCGGCGCTGCCAGGCCAGGCAGTCGCTGCCGATCCGGCTCTTATTTTCCACAGGCTCAGGCCTCACCCTCGCCTGCTCCCAGACGCGGCCATTTGCAGCCATTATTAAAGTCATATTTCACAGCCTGGTTCATAAAACGGCTTCAGATTAGCGGGTTAGCTTGGAGTGAGCGGGTTCGTACCGGGCTCTGGGCCTTGGCTTCTGTTCACATGGCGGCAGATTTCCTTACGCCGTAAATACAGAGCTGATGGAGGCTGAAGGTGAGCGAGGCGCTGCTTCAGTGAAAAGCTGAAGTTTGTCAGGAAAAGTTCGAGGCTGCAGAGTTTTAATAGATCAAAATGTCTCTACTTTAAGAAACGAACCAACAGAAAGCAGCTTTAACGCAACGCTTGTCTTTAGTCAGAGGTTGAAGTTCATTAAATTAAATCAGACTTCTTAGTAATTCAGTTTTTCCTGTAGTTACTTTCGCTGTTGCCTTGCAGGGAAACGGTGGTGGGTTTGAATCCCAGGCTGAAGTTTTTCTGCATGCAGTTTGCACGTTTTCCTTGTGGATTCATGGATCCTCTCTCCATAAAAAACACGACTGTTACGGTAATTGGCCTCTCTAAGTTTGTAGGTATGAGTGTGTGTGTGTGTGTGCTTGTGCGTGTGTGTGTGTGTGTGTGTGTGTGCGGTTGAGTCATGTAATGCTGGACAGAAACGCAGACAGGAGCTCTGTGTTGCCATTTAAGGCATCAGTTTTACAGCCGGGATGTTAACTCGATAGTTTTCATTATGACATCGATTTGAATGCGTTAAAAATTTTCAATTATATTTTTTTAAACAAACACATTTCTGGAACTTGTTTATTCACATGTTTCTGGTACGGCCCTAAATCTGATGCACAAGTTGATCTGCAAAAAACACAAATAAACGACAAAACTGATTCTCTTGGCCCAAACCCAACTTTTCACACAATTAAAAAAAAATCAGATTTGATCCTCTTCCAGAAGTGGAAGTAAATCGTATCCAATAGTGTTCAAATCGTTGTCGCATTTTATCTGAGTTTTACATCGTTGATGTGAGACGAGCGTCATAATTCCAGACAGTAGTAATTAAAGCCAGACAGTAAATCTGGATGGAAACAGCAGCTGAAAATGATAACAATGACGAGATGAAAGCTGTCTGAGTCAGTGAACGCATCACGATGCAACCCCACCACACCTGGTCCGAGTCCACGTCCAAACACAACCGGGTCAGAACCGGGTCAGAAGCTGCAGTCAGTGCTCCACTAAAAGCTGTTGCTGTTAGCTGTTAGCTAGCCTGAAGCCCTGAATCTGATCAGAATATAGGTAGTGCTGCTCTGCTGTTGGAGCTGCTTCAGGCATCTGCTTTGCTCAGGCAGGTGAAACCTCATCTGTGCAAACAGAGTGTCTGCATAGCACGACATGAGAGTAATTAATGTTATTAAGATAGTTGCTGCAGCATTAAATATTCTGCCTTTTACTTCTGTCTTCTGATTATCTGGAATTTTGCGACGTATTTTGGACCAGACAGAAACTGCTGTCCTCTCAGAAACGTTTTGATCTTCTTCCTGTGAAGAGTGTCTGGAAAAGTCCTGATCCTTCAAATGAAATCCTGATTCATCCATCCAACTCCTTCACTTTTACACTCACCTGGTCTCCTGAGGGATTTTCTCGTTTTCTGGTAAATTAGCAAACAGCCAACGATCTGGAATTGGTTCTGTGGGTCGGTGTGATGGGCCGTCCCAGATGTCAGGGCTGGCATGTGGTTCCATGTTTCCATCAGATGATCAGTCAGTCCAACCCGCCCAGTAGGAAAGTCAGGCGTTTTTATGTGAAAAGGGTCTTGAACAAATCTGACTGGAGGTGTAAACAGAGAAAATAATAAAGAAACCTCATCAATCAAAGTCGACTGTGAAGTGTTAGAACTAATTTAAACCTGATCGTTAAATTCACAATTAGCGCCAGGTATTATTTTAGCTGCACTCAAATTACCTCCAAATCTCCTCCTGCCCCTGAACGCCACATGAGGAGCAAATTACTATTAGGTTTGACTAAAAATGCCGCCCATGTGAATCCAATAAAGCTCGCCCTCAGATCCTAACCGCCCGGGTGTTTCAATGTTTCCCTTGTATACAAGGCCAGCAACACGGCTGAACAATGTGTCCCTGCATCATAAACCTCCTCAGTGCGCTCTTTAAAGTTTACATCCTGTTTTCCTCAGAATGCAAACCGGTCGGGTTCGAGGAGGGAAGAGAAAACATTTGGAGTAGCTGCAGTGATCTGGGTTAAGAGAAGCGATTACCGTCTCTCCAAAAACACTGAACTGATTGTTCAAAGCTCCAAAACCTGCTCATGCTTTTCCTAAAAGCGACATCTTGTGGTTTGGTGAATTAAGACTTCAAAATGAAAGAAATAAGAAGGAGCAGAGGGAAACGTGAGATGTGACAGCTAATGATCGCCCACAGCCATCAGACTGTCAACCAGAGAAAAGTTATGAAACACAGAGGAGAATCCTGCAGTGTTGGGATGAAGAAAAGCAGATTTTCATCATTTCATATTCAAATTTACTCAGTTTCTGTTTCCTGTTGACTCCACCTTCACTCTGGATAGAGACGCTGCTGCAGCGTTGGTGGTTAAACTAAAACTGCTTCACATGAATTATGATGAGCAGTGGAGGCCTTAGAACTGCCTGATGATGTTCATATATACAGCATATATAT
>NW_006800179.1:368374-377111 GCF_000485575.1 Poecilia formosa
TAGCACAAGTAACTAACTCAAGGTAGCATAGCTACTTGTGCTATAAAATGCAACAATGTGCCTGGAAAACACATGAAAACACATAAATTGATCATTTTTAGACTGTTTCAGATGTTAAAAGCAAAAGTTTGGATCACAATCTTTTGATTTAACAGGTTAATGGAATGAAATGAAACCCAATCCTGCACTCTGCACCTGAACCTGGCACTTCTCTTAATGGTTCCTCCTCCTCTTCCTCCTCCTCCTCCTCCTCTTCCTCCTGTCCCTCATTTAAAACTCACTCTGTCCTCGGCTCTGCTGGTTAACAGCAACAACGATTAAATCTTCAGCACATCTGTATTAAATACAATATAAAAATCAGCTAAAGAAAACTGCTAAACACAGCAAATGAATTAGTTGTATTTTTCTTGAGCTGTTAAAAATAAATATATGATTTAAATATATGATTAAAAACAGGACAACTATAGATGTCTACTCTCTATATCCAGACATTATTTCACCTAAAATTATGAACAGAAGAAAAATATGGTAGGATATTGGTAACATAGCGTAGTATGTATTTCTTGACACTTTGCTCTTTGTACTTCTGTCCAGGTTCAGTAACTCAGTTATATTCTCATTGTAACAACAAGCTGAACTCTCCAACATGCATGAAGAAAGAAATACTGCCAGGTCTCAGCCGTGCGTAAAATGATACCCAGCTTTATAAAAATAACACTCCAGCTGAACGTTTTTATGGTTTTAACACTGCTGTGAGCACAAACTCATCTCCAGATACGATGGCACAGATTTATGAGGAAAAATCTAAATATTAAACTGATACACCGACCCAAATGACGCAGCATTGACTTGATATTACTACACTATGCAGGTGCTCAGTCAGCGCTGCTGAAGAATCACTCGCCTCCACATTCTGAGCTGACTAACAGATTAGGTCGGCTGATGATTATCTGACCACTAGGAGGCACTGATGGAGCATCGAACTTTATTTGCTGACTTTGTGAATTTAACGATCAGGTTTAAATTAGTCCTAACACTTCACAGTCGACTTTGATTGAACTTTATTTGGCTGATCCTTAGACGAAGAAGAAGAAGAAAAAGAAGAAGAAGAACAAGAACAAGAAGAAGAACAAGAAGAAGAAGACACAATAAAAGTAGATTTTCATCCTACATCCTTACATTAATTGTGTTTCAAAGATATTAAGGAATTTTAGGATTCACAAAATACAATTTATTTCCTCGCACCGATTTTTGATGCTAATATTTAAGAAACTTTAATTTGAAAATAATTAGATTTTTAACTGTAGCTCTGAATCATACTGAAAAAACTCAAGAATATCAGGTTGGATGAAATCATCACTTAAGCAACACTTAATTGCCTCCCAAATAAAGTTACCACCCTCGCTCACACTGAACTCTTTACCGCCCCCTAGCTTTTGGAGTCTGCACTGCTGCTGCAGTTTATTACATTTTTCTAACTTTTACTCCAATTTCTACCCAATGTTTGATGTAAGATGCGGTGTCTCCATGTTGATTTCATTTTAAAAAGCTAATATTTCTACAAATTGAAACAGTTCTGGTGCATAGCTGCACACAGAACCATGCCAGATCTGATCCAGCAAATCTCGTTGCTGTAAAACGTCTTGTTGCGAGTAGATCAGCAGGACTCTGCAGCTTTCCTGTGCTGCTAAAAGCAAATCTGGCAGCAGAAGTTACTGGTTATCCCTGCTTCACCGAACACACCTCCAGGGATTCAGAAACAGATGTTTTACATGACATACATAGCTGTCTAAAACTAGACCTGAGCCAGCCCTGAACTAGAATTGAACCTGAACTAGAAACAATTTGACCAATTGACAAAAAAAACAAACAAACAAACAAACAAAAAACAATACGAAAAAACAAATCTGAGTCTGGAAAACTAAACTCTCGGATTTAATGTGAAACATTTATTTTTTGGATTAAAAGCCAGTTAGAGCAGCTTTTTTATTGACAATTACCAAATTATGCTGTGGTTGTTTTGTTGGAACATTCATTTTTCAGAACTGGTTGTAAATTAGGAAGCATTTTGCAGTTTTTCTCATGTGTCGTTTAATAAAATAACCCAGTTACAGGAGCTGGCTGCACACACTTCCCCCCCAAACACCACAACACTTCACTGGGATCCACAAAATGTAGCCGAATAATAAACTGCTGGCATCAAACCTCCACTTATTATGCCGGCCGAACCCCCGCCGGCAAGAAATGAGCTCTGCCTCCCGAGATCAAGAGGCAGGAAATACCTGCAGCCGAAAGGCCGAGGCGCTCCGGTCCCTGCAGATTTACTGCAGAGGCTAATGGCTCCGAGCGGGGCCCTTTCCCCTGGCCTCCTCCTCATGAATACATCACATGTCACTCACAGAGGGCCCAGACACACACACACACACACACACACACACACACACACACACACACACACACACACATTCCTGTCTCACCATCCCTGTATGGACTTGCATTGACTTCCATTAATTTCTGTAACAAAACCCTGACCTTTTCCCTAAAACTAGCCACCTCGTGTATATACCTATCCCTACCACAAAAGTTGTGTTTTTACATTGTGTGGACATAGTAAAATGTCCGCACAACAAATAATGCCCACACAATACTGGCAAAACATAGGATCTTATTTTAAGTAAATAATATTTAAATATTGATTTTAAAAAGTACAAGTTCCACTTATGGTATTACATTTTTCCTATGTAAAGTTATGTTTTTACATTGTGTGGACATGGCAAAATAAGCTGAAAACAAGAAATGTCAACACAGTGCTGGTCGTTAGCTTTTTGGCAAAGCATTGTGAGTAAATAATTAATAAATATTGATTAAAAAAAGTACTTCTTCCACTTATAAGTAGACGTTTTCCCAGGTAAAGTTATGTTTTAGAAATCCTATACAACATGTCTGGATGTACAGTGTGTGGTGTGGAGCCACACGGCAAAGCCAACACAACAGATTTCACTCACCAACATCCAGACGGCAGACGGCAAATCTCGCAAAGCCTCTCGAGATCAACCGTGAGTTCAGAGTACGAAGAAGAAGCGATGGCGACTGAGACAAAACGATGCTGAGACGTCTCCTTTCCGGTGACGGTGTTAGAAACAAGGCGTTTGGCATTCCTGTTGGTTTTGGTAAGTATTTGCCATACAGCGCGGGGCATTCTGGGTAAATTCAACCAAAACAAACATGCCAGTCTAGTGCTAGCAGGAGGAATGGCTCGAGGTCTTTAAGCAAAAAACCATCCTGCAACCAAATCTGATGCCTCCATTTTTGCCCAGCCCCTCTGTGCGTGTGGATTAACTCGGAGTGCACTTAAGGCTTCGACTGCGCAGATTATAAACGGGCAAAAATGTGAGAATTGGGACAGAACGCCCCTGTGTTGTAACCTTGACATCCAAAATGGCGGGACTACTCACTGTTTAGGTATATGTGCTACTATCCATCATTTTCTGTACACCCTTGTCCTTAGTGGGGTCGGGAGATTATGTGCTACTACAAAAGTACAAATACAATAAAAAATATTTTAAATGTACAGTAAAGGTATTTTTGCTTTCCTACATCATTGCTGGAGATATTTGGCTGTTCAAGTGCATTTTGTTATAACTTGTTGAATACAGAAAATTCAATGTAATCACACGCGTTCAGTGAAACAAAAATTATTTAAATACTTTACTTTTGAAAACTGATTTTATTCATAAAGGAACATTTTCTCCATCTGTTTGCTTCCCGTGGAGAAAACAACCCGAGGTGATCTTGTCTAAACATGAGCAGAACCAGTTCTGTGATGAGATAAAACCCTCTCAGGACCGTTTGTTTTGGATATTTATTGGGATCCAAATGTGCGGCATCAGACTCAGCTGAAGTGAAAACATAAATTTATGAACTCGCTCTGTGTCTGTGTGGAAATCTCCTCTGATACCATGATTTATATCATGATACATGATATATGTTATAAGGATATAACATATATCATGTTATATCCTTATAACATGATATAAATGATACCATGTTATAAGCAGTGCGGATAACGTCTGCGCTCCTTAAATGAGACGCAGAAAGAAAAAGGAGCAGCGATGACGATCAACAGCCTTCTTCACTAGAACGCTGCTGGGAATCGCTGGATTCTTGGAAAGCTGAAGGACACAGTGGGAATAAACAGATTCAGAACGACCCAGAGACAGAGAGGAGAGCACAGAGACAGTCAGGACTTAAAAAATCTTCACATTTTCCTCAAGAAGTCCAGAGGAACAGCCCAAGTTCCAGACTTTGACTGGGCCACTGTAACAGCTTGGTTATGGATTAAAGCTTCAGCTGCTGGGCAGATGTTCATACTTTGACTTAAGGTTCTCTGGAGGAGGAGCTCATGCAGCTGCAAATCAATCCCACATCATCATCTCTCCACCACCGTGCCTCACAGTCAGAATGCTGATCTTTACTTGTCTCCAAACACGGTTCTGCTTCTCTTCGTTCGGGTCAAACATCTCCACGTTGGTCTCATCCAGCCCGACCACCGGGCCTCAGGGCCTCCAGATGGGAAGGATTTCCTCCGCCTTGTGTTGTGGTGAGTGGGTTATCCGTCAGCCGCTGCTCAGCGGGAAGGTTGGAGTTTGAAATCCAAGTTTTTCTTCTTTTCTTCGGTTTTCATTTTTCATGCGGGGCCTGCTTGAACGTTGGTGTGTGAGCTGCATCGCCATACGTCATGGTTTTTATTCAGCTCGCAGATTAAAACCTCCGCAGTCAGCAGCACCTGATCCCGGCTCAAAGCTATGCTCACTGGATGAAATATTACATGTTCAGAACCGAACCAGGTCAGGGGAAAGAAAGTCTGTAACGAATCCCTGCCTGGAGGCCTGAGCAGAGCTGAGAAGAAACGGCGCAGAAAAGCACTTTGAGAGGCTTGACGACACGCTGGGAGAAAGAAGAGGCAGCCAGCTCATCATCATCTGATCTATTTCTCTGCACTGACATGATTTACTGTGAGAACTGAGGAGAAAGCGCATTCCTCCAGCGGATCCTCCAGCGGATCCTCCAGCGGATCCTCCGGGGAAACGCCGCTGCTCTCCTCGCTGGAAGCTCCCGGCTCTGGAGTCGGACCGACCGAGTTCCTCCTTTCTCCAGATCCCAGAGAGGATCCAGCTGATCCCCCGCTGCTTTCTCCCGGAGGTGTTTGCTGTCGCCACGGGACGCAGCGAGCCGCAACACGGAGGCAGGCCGTCGGCCTGCAGGGCTGCTAGCGGCCTCTAGAGGCCGAGCGGGGCATTACAACCTGAGACCTCAATGCAACGTCAGAGCTTTACAGGAAAGGCCTCAATAAAATGAAAATAGACAAATAATTTCTAAATGCATCATGAAATAATACATTTATCTAAAATATTCTATATTAATATGATAATATAATATTAATATAATTATAGTATATATATACATAAAATATGTGATTATATACATATGTGCGTGTCATAAAATAAATAGCATCATAGACATGACAAATTATAATACAAATGACAAATAAATGTATAATAAAATACCAAATATTTACATAATAATAAAATGAATTTAAAGGTTTTCAATAAAAAGACTTAAATAAAATGTATGTTAATTTTTAGAAAATTATTTAGAATATGCAGATGATGCCTGTCTTCCTACTTATCATAAAATAACATACTTTTCATAATATTGAATAGAACGTAGGAAGCACAAAAATTTTAGAACATAATGAAAGAAAAGATGCAAATGGAAATAATCCACTGATGACTAAAACTGGTAAAACTTATTTGTATTTTAAGTTTTTCTTTTAAAACAAATTTATTCCCAAACTGGCAGCAAATTGCATGGTCTTGTCCAATCAGGTCGTTTAGAAGTCGGTGCCGAGAGGAGCAGCTTCATCGCTGCTGTTGGCAGATGCAGTTTATGCGTCAGATATACAGACGTACCAGAAACGAGCAAATACAAAAGTTCCGGCCGGAACCTTCGTATGTAGAAAAGAAAAGTGCGACTAGTTGCCTTAAAAATTAAATTGATGTAATTATTTAATCAAAATTAAAGTCCCGGCCCTAAATAATAATGATGCTAAATGTCCAAATAATCCTGGCAGTGTGTTAAAACACACTCTGGTCAGTAGAGCAGTCCTCTGAAAATGTAAAGGTTGTGGGTTCGATTCTGGCTTCTCCTCTGATGTTGATGTACATTTCATAGAGATGAGAAACTGAGAACAGAACTTTTTCATTCTGTGCCGTGACAACAAAATGAGGACGTTATATCTAACACACTCAGTAAAGAAGAGTTATCCTGTTAAAGCACCAGGATCTGCTGACAGGTCCTGGGATTCCAAGCAAAGCAGATGAAGCCAAACAGTTTTTCTCAACAGTGTCATTGAAGGAAAGCAGTCATTTGTAATTTGCAGCATTGGATATTATGTTTTATTATATGTTCATTGGGACAGTCGGCGTTTCATGTGCGAGCCGAAGCGTTCCCAGACACAAACTCTGCATTTGATACGCCCGGTGTGGGTTTGAAAGGCTGCGCGCCGCTGGCGTGACGGGACAAATTAGTGTTACTGCAGCTAATGTATTCAAGCGGCTGCAGGCCGCGCTGAGCTCCATTAGAAACGATAGCTCTGACTGTCAGCGACGCTAACCGCTCCTGAAAAGGTGACGGCACATTTGGCTGCCATTAGCCGCCGCAGCTACAAGTTTAACTTTGGGCCATTTTGATCTTTAATTCATGCTGGATGTGGAAACGCAGGGAGGGTCATCTCACGCCAGGCAGCCGGGCCTCACAGGAGCGGGATGGATGTCCTCTGGACGGGTTTCATCCAGACAGAACCTGACAGAACCTGAAGACAAGCCAGCCCTGATATATGAAAACAGGCTCTGTTTGTTCAAACCGGGCCGTATCTGATCCACCTCAGGCTCCAGCTGAAAACCATTAAACCAAAAACAATCTGCTGCCTCTGCTGTTTAGAAAAACACAATAATCCTGAGGAGAATTAGTCCCAGGAGAGGACAAGGTCTTCCTCATCCCGCAGGTCGCCCACCAGGGGTTTATGCTTAACTGTAAATAATTTGTTGCTTTTAATGATTTATTTAAACGGCTCTTCTTCCAGAGTGGAAAGGTTACAGGTTTAAACGCAGCTCTGAGTTTATTATGGATTTTCTCTGTTCCATGCTGTTTGTAAAGCCACACAGTCAAAACTTAACAGCAATAATTTAGGTTTTTTTTAAGCCTTTTATCAGAGGAAAACGATGGAGATTCACTTTTCAAACTGATATATTCACCTTATTGTTATTCATTCATTTACAGTTAATTAAAAAATGCTTAATTAGCTAGATAAATATTTATTTTGAAGCTAAACGTTTGCTCTGTGAATTTAGCTTGATAAATAGCTCCAAACTAAATATTTCATACTAACTATCTGGTAGAAAGCTAAATATTTAGCTCCAAACTAAATACTTAGCATCTAAATAGTTTAACATCTGTTTATTTTGCATATATGATGAAGCTGATGCTCCTGTGATCTGCATTTGGTTAAAATGATTTTGTCAGCTGTCAGTGTTTCCAAACGGAAAATTATGGCCAACAGAATAATTTAAGATTGTCGTGTTTCTGAGTTTAGACCACAACAATAAAATATTCCAGTTTCTATAGTTTAATGTTTTATTCATAAAAAATGCAAAAACTGAAAGACGAACAGATGGATACTCACCAAAATAAATGCAAAAATGAGATGAAATTGTTCATTTTTTAATAAATACAGTTTATTCATAATTTTATTTGCTCGGTGCTGATTGAAGCAAAATTAAAATCTCTTTATTTGACCGTATTTAATAAAGTTATTTTCTCAGTTATAGGATGGAGGATGAGAATAAAGTTTAATTTTCAGCAGAACTTTAGTTAAAGAGAAACATCATCCATAAAAATATAAAACAAGAATATTTACATCTGATGCAGCTCTTCACTGCAGCTACAGGCCCTGGCCGTCGCATGAACGTCCAGATTCACCTCTCAGACAAACCCGACCAGCTTGGAAACAGAACCATGTTTTTCCAGAACCTTAAAACCCATCTGGTGTGGACTGAAACGTTTCTGAGAGGAGGCTGTTCACTTCATGGCCATCATCCAGACGGGCATGATGACCTCTGGGAAGCCTTCCTGCCGCTCCACGGCCAGGATGTCCAGGCCGGCCTTGGACACGATGACCTTCATGATGTCCAGGTGGCGGCTGATGCTGCTGTCGATGGGGTCCAGCTTGCAGCCCTGCCGCGCCATGTTGTCCTTGATGATGAGGACGCCGTTGGGGCGGAGGCTCTTCTTGCAGCGAATCAGGAAGTTCAGCAGGTCTTTGTCCGTCAGGTGGCCTGAAGGAAGAGAGGCCGAGCCGTTAGCCGGGTTACTTCTGACCCAAAACTTCTGAAGTGGTTGATCAGAGCCGGCCCAAGGCACATGCAAGCCAAGCAACCACCAGGGGGCCCCCAAGAACATTATAAAATGTATATATACACTTAAAATAACATTTCATAATACCCATTAAATGCTGTTGGAAAAATGATTCCCATTGTTGCTATTGCTGTTTCACAAAGTAAAAGCTTCTGCCACTTTTAGGAAGTTTAAGATTTCAGACTTGTTTACTTCTTACTGTAAACATGTTTATCAGCTGATTTCAGGTAGTTAAAATAATTTGGCACATTTAATGCCGCCC
>NW_006800179.1:377876-406148 GCF_000485575.1 Poecilia formosa
GATCTCAGTGACGAGCAGGAAGTACTCACACGCCACCCACTGCATCCAGATGACGTCGTACTTGTTGCGGGGGGGCGTGAACTCCTGCAGGTTGAAGCAGTAGTAGGTCTCGATGCGGTCGGCGGCGTCGCCCAGATACTCCTCGTGTGCGTGGAGGAGGAAGTGCTCCATCATGTCGGCCATCTCGACTTTCTCAAACACGGGAAGAAGGACGGCCTTGGAGACGCGTCCGATCCCGGAGCCGCAGTCCAGAGCGCAGTGGGTCCCGGCTTTACCCGGCCCCTGTTGGGAAAGTGGGAGACCTTACATCAACGATGCGTCAAAGTGTGACTTCAAACTTCGTTCCCTAAAGGTTTTGATATTTCTGATTGTTTTATCTCCCGTTTCTGATCTTCATGTCACAAAATGTTTGAGATTTAGGAACTGAAATAGTTAAAAACCAATCATCTGTTGTAAAATTCTCCTGAAACGTGGTTGAATCTGACATCAGGATGGGTGTGTAAAGTTACTTTCCATATTTAAAATCTCCATGAAGCTCTGCGCTGGTTGCCGAGGCGTTTGGGTTCAGAAGAGCCAACAGTTCGGCTCCTCAGGGCTTCAAAGCAGTGAACTTTACCACCAGTCAGCAACTAAAAGTCAGCTCGGCTTGAATCACGGCGGCTTTTCTTCCCTTTGGTTTGCTGTTCTGACCTCAGCCCAACCCTTCTGTGTCGGGGGCCCCTGGGTGTGATCCGATGGAGGAAGGGGCCCCTGAGGAGCCCCTGGTTTCAGTGAATTACTGCCACATTTTTCTGCCTGTATTTATACATCTGCTTAACACGGACGGATTTTTCTGCCACTTCTAATGCTCATGAAGGTGTTTGTATTTAAAAATCCTGTGTAAATATAAAAAAATAAAGTTTTTTTCTCTAAAGAGTTAATTGTATTAAAGTGAACAATTAGCAATTAGCTGTACTTTCTGTGTTGAAGTGGCTTCTCAAGTACGGAGGGAAATTTCTGCAACCACAGACTAAAGTTTAAAAAGTGGAAAATACTGGCTGGTTTTCACATTCTCAACCATGTGGTCATAATTTAAAGAGAAAATGGTCAAAGTAAACAAGTAGCTTCCTTTTTAACTGGAAATGAACATCCACAGCAACATTTACAGATTTTATGGTGTTTTAAATTAAAAAGCAAACATTATAAATCACGGCCTCTTCGGGAAGAAATCCTTTTCCTGCTTTGAGCAGAATAAAATGATCCGACATGTTGGCAGTGACAGCTGGGATTATTGTTTTCTGTCATTTATCAAATCCTAATAAAATACATGCAACGTTTACTCAGTTTAGTCCATTTTATTCATATGGTAAAGTAATGTTATTTATACAGCACATTTTCAGCAACAAGGCAACCAAAGTGCTTATGAAGCCAAATTAGAACATCTCGTCTAAATCAGTTTAATCCAGTTAGCAGTGGAGGCTAACAGGCTAGCTCCAGTTAGCAGTGGAGGCTAACAGGCTAGCTCCAGTTAGCAGTGGAGGCTAACAGGCTAGCTGAAGCAACGCCCTGATCATAAACGTTAGCTGCTCTCGCTCTGAGCGACGCGCCGACTGCAGGAGCCCAAATTCAGTTTTACTTCATTCAATCTGGGGATAAATTAAGTTTATATTCCTTATGATAATTCAGGTTTATTAATCTAAAAATTACTGTTTACCAGTTAAAACTCTCATGTAAGAATTTATTACATCAGTCACTAAGGCTCTCTTACATATATATGCACTGCTTACTTATTAAGCAGTGGAGGGGACACAGTTTCCTGACCTCATTATTCTTTTACTCTTTATTGTAAAGAGTAAAATTACATCTGTATCATTTTTATTTTTAAGTAAACAGTTGAAATGTGTGAAGAGGATCCACTCCGGTTTCTGTCATGCAGAGGACTGAAAGGAAAATATGGAGAGAGTCAAGTTTATGGTTTCATTAATTAGGATCCTACAGCAAGTCATGATTTAGCAGGAGCTAACAGAAAGCGCTAATTTCAACCATGTTGAATTAGCCAGTAGAATTAGTTCTGGGAATAAAACCCATCAGTTTGTGTTTATGTTCTGACTGTACTGCAGTGTCAGCCAGTAGCAGCGCCTGTAACTCCTGAGCCGTGCTGTGTTTATATTAAAAGCTCTTTAAAGCACAAAGTGTTGGCAGTTTATAATTAGAGCAGCTGTTTAACAGATCCTGGATATAAGCAGGTCTCTGGGCCAAACATGTCCCCAGAATTAGCAACAGCAGCTAAAACAAACCTCCTCAGACCCGTCATGCGCCGCATGCATGCGCCCTGCCGCATGATTATTATTTATATTCATCTAGACACATTTGTCTCTGTCGAAGACAACATAAAGGACGTTTTATCAGCTTTATTAGTTATGAATCTAATTATAACCCGGTTTCTGGAGCAACAGCAGCTTTTAGATCCTGTAAAACCTTTGATTTCCTAGGAAAGGTGCAGAGCCTTTAAAATACCGCCTTAAAATCTGAGACATAATGTGCATAACGCCAGAGGACCGATGTCAGAAATGATCACCATTTAATGTTGCTTTAAGAAGCCGAGCTTCAACGTTCTGGTGGTAAAACAAACGACAGACACGCGTCGTCATATTAACGATCAGCTACCAAGATCCAAATAAAAGCATGAAGTTTTATGATCTTATTTAAATAGATTTACTCAGAAAATTGACTCAAATCTTCCACCGACAGGTTGAAATTCATCTCAGCCGTAACATTTACCTCATCCAGATGAACATTCAAATCTTTAGTTTTTAATAAAATAATCAATCAAAAAGTCTTCTTGCAGAAGAACCGACGGTCCTCCAAACCCGACCAATCAAACCGACTTTGATAAGAAAAAGGATCGTTTTTTTGTTCTTTTTTGAAAAGTTCAGTTTGCTTGTCTCCGGCTCACCCTGTTGAAAAGTTGCCTGTTACTTAAAGGAAACATGTCCAGCACTGTTCACTGACTCATGAAGTCAATATGGATGATTTTATACGATATTGGAAGCAGCACTGGGTACTTTGCAGCGCCTTCCCCTTGTGCCTGTTCTCCGACTCAAAAAAGGAGGAATTTATATGTGAAACACAACAAGGAGAAAAGAAAAGGAGGAACGGACATCGACGACTCATTTCCCATCGTTCCCATTGTTTGGACATCAAAACTCTACCATAAAATAAATACTGATCAGAACCAAGTTTGGCCCATTTTTACTGCTCTTCCCAACTGACCCGGATTCTGATGAGGCCCATTTAGCAAATATGTTTAGTAAACAGAAAAAGTTTTGCCGTTCGTACAGCTTTGTTCAGGGCATTTTGGTATTTATTTTAAATTGCTGACTTGTTTCCGTCTAGTTCAAACAATAGATGTAGACTTAATGATGGATCAGCTTCAGTTGGTTTCAAACCCTTAACCAGTAAAATAAAACCCGACTCTAAAGTCCAAATGGGAGAAAGAAGAACTTGTTAGAACAGTCATGCTGCTGGCAGCTCGCTCGGTCTGGATGTGTCATGATATGTGGCTTTGGTTTGGATCTTTCTTTTGTTCTTTTATTACCAGATCTTGCCATTTTACTTTATTTCTAGATGTGTCATGATATGTGGCTTTGGTTTGGATCTTTGTTGTTTTATTACCACTTCTTGCTGTTTCAGTTAATTCCATTGTGTTAGCTCCTTTATGCGTATTCCTATCTGCATTTGGGCTTTTCTTCAGATTGCTGTTCTTCCAGTTTATTAGTTACCTTCAGGTTCTGTCCGTTGGTTTATCGCTCACCTTTCGCTCAGCCCGTTTCCCTCCGCAGCTGTTTTTCATCTCCTGATTTCCCGCTGCCTGCGCTCTGCCGCAGCTGTTTCCACTCACCTCTGATTAGCTGCTCTGGTTTCTTTGTCACTAGCTGTGTTTCCATTACAGATGTGCGTAAAACTTTGTCGATATTCCACTAATGTCAAAAAAACACAATTTCACAATTGCGGTGTTTTCCATTAAATAAGAAATGCAATTAAAATCAGACGTAAATAAGTTGATTCACGCAATAATCCGCTTGGGCTAAAGGTTTTTTTCTTTCCATCACAAGTTCTGGTCTGCATTTGGTCTGCAAACTTATCATGATGGGATGTTGAGCAAATTTGATCTGCTTTTCGGAACTACGCATGAATCCAGGTGAAATTATTTCTGCAGAGACGGGATGACGAATTTCTCTCCCAAAATAGACTCTGATATTCGGCGGCCAGCAGCAGAGAAACCAGAAGCTGCAGCAAAGTGCAAAGCTGACGGAGAAGCAGCAGAATGATCAGGTTTCCTCTGAAACCAGAAACCGACGATGTCTCAGTGCAGAGCTTCTCTGGTGGCCGAGTTATTTCAGCAAGTAAATATTTCAGGCTGTCGCCTCTTCATTCAGATAAAAACCCCAAGAAATATTTATATTTCTATCCATCAAGAAATATGTTAAAAGCAGCGATAAAGTGAATTAAACAAATTTTATTTTAATTTTTACATTTTATTTATTTTACGTAATTTTTTAACTTTTCCAAAAAAGAAAAAAAAACAAACACACACAAGAATAGGTAAAGAATATTTAAATTCCTGCCAATGGAAATAAGCTATAGAAGTTAAGCTTATTTTACTTTCACTTTGTTTTAAATGAAGCATCAAAACTAAACAGCAGAATCTTTCCTGTTTATTTTTATAAAACATAAAGGAATTTCAGATATATCTGTAGAAAAACTCACAAAATAAAACATGATCATCTTTAGTGACTGATTATGAAAATATGAAATTATTTTCATTTCTAAATTTAAAGAGTGAAAACCAGTGTTGGCTCCTCAGCTGCGGCTCTTTCGTCCTGCTGGGCTAACAGAGCCTGTAGTGCTGTTGAGCAACTCACCACAAACCTCTTCAGAAACTGACGGGAGCTTTCCAGGTCGACGTTGGAAATCTCAACGAAGTCTCCCATCATGCCCTCCTCGGAGGCCGGAACGTCTTCGTAGAACTTCTGCGCTCGGTAGTAGAACTGCTTCTCTCCCTTGATGAACTCACAGGTGACGGGAAACAGCTTCACTGTGGAGACCGGAGAGACACGCAGGCCGTCAGCTTTAAACACTTTGTCTCGTCATTTTACAGGAATATCATGAAGGGAAAGTTCAGCGCCCCTAAAGGGACGATCGGACCACCAGAGCCTCAGAATGCCACCCAGTCCCTGCTTGCTGACCAGTCCAACCTGTACCATTCCCCTCCACACCTGTGGGGGCGCTGCACCAAGACCCACTGAGGAAGACACTGAGCACAACTTCCTTCTTCACCAAACGTAAACAAAATGGAAGCATCAGATTTTAGTGATTGGAGCTTTTCTCTTTAGTCTGTAGCTAAAAACCACCAGCCATTTCTCCTGCTAGCGCTAGGCTAAGACATTTGTTTTGGTTGTATTTACCCAGAATACCCTGCGCTATAGTCCACTTCCTGCTTTTGGAGGGGTTTCCGGTCCGCTTGGCGTTCACAGATGCATGCGGGCAGCGTCAGAGCAGTGTTGCCAGGTTGGACAGCTTTCTGCTCAACTTTTGAACACATTTGGCTGGGAAAAAAAATCTTTAGGCTGATTGTTAACATTTGGGCTGCTTTTCACACCATATTTTGAGGTTTAAATAAAAATTATTTCTAAATAGTTTCCAGAAAAGCAAAAAAAACTTCTAATAAAATGCAGTGCTACTACATTTGAGTTTATTCATTTTTGGAAACCCCAGGGTAACATCTTGATTTAAGAGAACAAAAACTCAAGTCTCATTCTGCTCAGAGATTTGAGTTATTTCCAGTCCCAATGGGAAATGCTTCTGGTCAGAGTACAGAACAAACAAAACGTAAGTGAATTACATATGGGACTATCAACAAGAGTTTCATTTTGGTTGAAATTTGGGCTGGTTTTTGTTTTTGTTGGGAGTTGGACGGGTTTTATGTTGTTTTTGACCTGGAGACATTCAGTCAGACCTGGCAACCCTGAGTTCACTTCAACCGAACTGAAACCGAGGTTTGGAAGCGGACCGGAGTTCAATTTCACATTCATACCTTCCCAAAAGAACCGGACTTTCTAGACAAGAGGACTGAAGTTCGATTAAAACGGACTGGAGTTTGATTTAAAAATCCCGGTGTGAAATTATGAAGGATGAATTTTCAAATTCCGGCTGTTCTCTTGTGCTTTGAAGCAGGAAGTAAATCCTCCTCCTTGATATTTGACTGTATGTCAGTATTTCTGGCCCTGGAGGCCCCGTTAGCCCTCGTACTGTTGCCGTCCGTCTCCAGGGTTTATCTCCGCTCAGCAGATCAGACGCAGCGACAGGCTGAGACAGTTTGGGAGGTCAGTTGTTGAGTTCCTTAATTTCAGATGTTTGCTTTGGATGGTTTCCTGCTTCGAGTGCGTTTTCTCATAAAACCATCTATAAATGCTCATCACTGGTTCTAAGGACTTGTGTTATGTCATTTAACAGCTGAGGAGAGCCAGGAGGAGCCGCTCCGTGCCAAGCTAAATATAGCGCTCTGCTAATCTAATTACCATCCAACATTTCCTTTGAGGTGGAGATCAGTGGTTCAGAGCAGCCAGCTGTCATGTAGTGAATGTCTCCTCCTCAGCTGCAGCATCCAAACAGCATACTCTCATACTTTGTAGCTTCTTACGTTAATCACTTGATGCCGGCTGCTCTCCAGAGGAAATCCTTCGCGTTTTTGTTCATTTTTAAAGTGCAATAAAAACTTTTATCAGTATTTTATTGGCTGAAATATTTTATCTAAAAAATATATACTTTAAAAGTGATAAATTAATTGATTTTAAAAGTTTAAAAACAGAGAAGATCTGTTGATTTTGGGGCATCCAACAACTAATTGTTCATTCTGTACCCAGAATGCATTGCTACTGGTCTCCTGCATGCTTTCTAATTGTGGCTAATAAAACAAAACCAGTAACAGAGTTATTAATATTCAGCTAGGAAACTGGAACTCAGTGAAAGTTCTGCTCTAAAGAATGACTTACTAAAGCATGGCCGTTAAAACTGTAATAGCAACTGTGATCCTGTTGAGGGCGATATAACACGTTGAGTCAACACACAAAGGGTAGTGATATGGCTCAATTTAGCACTTTAGCATTAGCTTATGCTAAATACCATGTTTAACACCTTAACAGAAATGATGTTTATGATTAGGGCTTGTGGGTTAGCGCAGCTAGCTTCTTAGCTAGTGGTGTTTACTGCTGGATTTAGCAAAGGTTGGACAGATTATTGTGAAAACTTGGACCGATATGCTCTGATGGATATTTAATACTATACATTGATTCTCTGGTTCAGTGAAACACTCCAGTCAGTGTCACATGACCAAACAGACACCACATGACTGACCCTAATCATAAACATTAGCTATGCTAGCACTAAAGTACTACACCAACAAGATAGTTAGCAGAAGCTATCGCGCTAAGTTCAACCCTGTCAAATGTCATTTTAGCGCCTCTCTACCTGAAGAGTTAATAGCTGAAAGGACAGACATTGAACTTTATTCTACTGAAAGTTTACAAAACCTCAAAGTAAATTAGCACTTTAGAATTTTTCTGGGAAAAATAATTAAGAGAAAGCTAAGTGCGCTAGGTGTTTTCAAAGTTAGCAAAACTGCTAACTGAAAAACTAGAGGGATGGGGTTAGGGTAGGAAGTGTGCCCACCGCAGGCAAGAGGAAATCTGAACCTGCTTTGCTTCTGATGTGTTTCCCCCTCAGGACGTGTTCCTGTTCTGAATAACTAACATCCCAGTGAAAAGATGTCCGACTTCGATCTGAACGTCCTCCAGCTCCTGTTTGTTTGGATCTCCTGTAACTCGATAATCACTCGTCATGTGACACCTCAGAGGGAGGGTAAGTATAGAAAGTTCGAGCAGGACAAAAACGAGGAGACGACGGCATGACGACACCCGTCTGCCAAGGAAGTGTCACCCCAGAGCCGCCATCTTGATCTGCCTCCCGCCTTCAGAGCCCGGCTCGTTAGGTGCTGACCTTTCAGCTTCTCAGACAGAAGCTGTTCATCAGTGAAGGAAAATAAAAATGTGATGTTTCCAGTTTGAGCTTCGGTTCAGGGGGTTTAATCAGAGATATTTGGTTGAAGGTAGAAATGTTTCGTTAAGTTGTAAATAATAAGCGGGGCCCCGTTACGGTCATGTTGAGCACCAACTGACATGAGTTATTGCTTTCATGCCTGCCATGCCAGGCCATTAAAGGGCTTCACAGCGGCCGAGGCATGGATCATCTCCTGTTTCTGCAGCTTCTGGTCTGATGAGTGACAAGCTTTAAAGAGAGAAGAGCTTCGCTTAGGGTGTCACATTTAAGGTGTGTTGCTTTGTTTCTGTGGATGAAGTTCCTCAGGGCTCTGTGCTGAGACTCCTTAATTTACTTGTAGTTGACAGTTCACTGCAGAGCTGATGGTTGCTTCTAGATTTAGTGCTTTAGAGGAACCACAGCAGAACAGAGAGCGTATTTCAACCATCAGGAGGTCCGATCGCTCTGGGATGTCAGAACGGCCGATTCTCCAATTCAAGAAGTGGCTTCGCCTGGCGGACCTGCTGAAAGATGAAGGCTGTCCAGTCCGCCTCTGTTTCCCACCTCGCCCCAAAGGCTTTTTCAGGGGATTGCTGCAGGAGTTTCTGTTGTTACTCAGCAGCTGTGTTCATTTCACGCTCAGGGTGGACCAGGATGCTCGGTGTCTCTCATCCTGTTTGTCCTTCAGCAGCACAGGAAGTTGCCTGTAGAGGTTGTCTGGTGCTCTTTTCAGATTCAGGTCCTGTCGGCATCTTCAGCCTATAAAGTCTGTGAACTAGTGGCTCACAGTCTGAAACGGTTGAAATGAGATTCAGCGGGATGAGTCTCGGCTGCAAACGTTCTTCATAACCAGGTCCGTCTTCTCATCTGATCATCAAGTATGAATTATGACCAAGAAAACAGATTCCTGAGCACAAGCCGCTGAGATGAGCCGCCTCTTCAAGGCGCCTAAAGCCAAAGTCACGTCTCAGTCTAGGCGGTTCATGTCTGGCCAAGCTGGTGTGTCTTCATTGGCAGTGTGTTCCTCACTATGTGGGGGTGAATACTGACAGGATCCTGGGAGCTGCGGTCGATGCTCCAGTACCTCTGAGGGTCAGTTTCTCTGAAATCACTCCTCTGCCATAGTTGATAAAAAGATTTAAACCTCAAGGCTGGCCACTGCAGTCTGGGATTGAAAACGGTGGTTCAGACAATATTGAAGGAGTTTTAAAGTACCGCGTTTGCTCATCCTGAGACCTAAATCCATGGACCAGTCAACGAATGCCATCTGCTGCCAATCAAATCGCCTGTGCACAGTGCGTGGCTTGTACCGTCCCTAAGGCGCTTCCAAAAACCGGAGAGGAACCGCTGCTCCTCTGCAGCCCGTTGATGAGGTTCAGCCAGTCAGATTCAGAGGAACCGTTTTCTCTCTTTTGGTTTTAGAGAATCTCTTAATGTTCTGAAAATTGTTTTAATGATATGATGATGAACTTCATTTGAAAAGAAACGACGTGCAACTCAACATAAATGTCACCATTTGATGCACTTTACTAGATTACTGTTGTAGCAAAAGGTAATTATCATCTGGAAAAATGGACATAAAATGGAATAATATCCATTTTTGTAATTTGTCAAGAGACTTCAGATACAAATTAGCTTTTGCTAATTTTTGGAGATTTTAAAATAAAATTTTCAGTTCTATTTTTAATTTGTGTAAATTTATATTGGCTTTATGAAGGTGGATTAATTCTGCCATTCTACAAAAATCTGAAACTCAGAGTTTGAATTTAAGTAACACAATTAGACCCGAATATTTCAGAAAATTTACCGTCAACCTTCTCTGAACGAGTCCCAAAGATTCAGGTGTTCATTTAAATCTTTCAGACTAATAGATGTGAAGGTACGATTACAAATAAATGTGTTTCCTTAAACCTTGTGTGGGTCTCCGAAGGGAGCGAGTATCCCAGCCTGCGAGCGTTGCCTCTTACCCAGAGGAATCTTCTCCAGCAGGTACAGGTAGCTGGCGAAGAAGTCACTCTGGAGTTTGTGGTGCAGGTGGAAGGACATGCTGTGGCGACACATGGTGTCGTCCGTCTCCTTCCAGCGGTCCCTGAACGCCTGATGAGCCGCCTTGAACTCAAAGTTTCCTGAAGAGTTGTTCTCATCTTCAAGCGTAATCTCCATGTTTCTTCCACCGGCGCTGGTCTCCAGAAACGGCGTGAAGGCGACTGACGCTTCGGATTCTGCAGCTCCCGTCTGGGACGCTGCTATATCTGTCCGGCTGAGTGATCAACACGCCTGTGGTGGTGTTCAGTGATCAGCAGAGATCTTTTTCACTCTGGACGTCCTTCCAGATCACCTGCTGGGAGGGAGGGAGGCTCAAAGCCCGGAGCTGAAACCTCTCCTGGCCACCAGGCATGCAGGAAGACGCGTCACTTCAGAGCTTAAAGGTTTGACATTCCCGTCCAGAACATGAGAATCCAACAGCTTGACAGTCATAACTTTAATCTGGACTTAAACGTTTGCGTGCTGCTCTAACCAGCAGCCTCTCCAGTTGCTCCTGTGAGTAAACGATGTTCCAGATTAAAATGCTTCATCTTCACTCTGCAAACTGTGCACAAATATGATACATTGTTTTATTGTGCCAGGACACTTACAGTAAGTCCCAAATGTGTGAAAATCTTTCACCTCTCTGCCCACCAAGCTGAGCTCTGCCTGGTTTCACTAACAGAACTGGACCAGCGCCGCAGTGGGGCTCATTTCAGCTCTGGAGCCTCAGACCTGCCCACCGCCGATTATTATTAATCATGTAATTATAATCTTACATGCTCAGTCTGTAACAGTGCACTGCTAGATAAAGTCTTATATTTCATTGCATTTTTCTAAAATATTTATGTGTTTATGTGATCAATCCACCGTCATCATGGCTGCTCACAGGACAGAAATGAAAACAAAAACAGAAAGAGGAAACCGGGCCGTGTGGCCCAAACGTCCCGGTTCTCCCGGTTAGTGCGGGAACCGTAAAGATCCATAAATTAAAGCACTAAAAGCCAAATGAAACTCTCCTACGGAAATGTATCAAACACAAGAGAGTGAATGTTTGCATAAACTTTCCCAGTAGGTCAGTAAAATAAGCTGTTTATTTATCTTTAACATTTCCAACATATATTTTGTCTTTGGATCAATTTGCTTCCTCTGACGGTCTGTTTGCTCCGTCCAGCCAACCATCCCGACACGTTCATGTTTTTATTGCTTCAGTCTGAGGAACTTCAGAGTCAGGGCCGTGCAGAGGCCACTAAAAGGGCAGGTGCTCAAGCACCCCCAGCCCCCCCCTCTGCACGTGCCTGTTCAGAGTTCTCTGTTGAACTCAGGGCCTCTTTCCTCACATCTCTAGATAAATACATGAAATAAGTCTTTACAGCGCATAAATAGTTGTACTGACATTTAGTGTTGAGGCCTTTTATCATTATGCAGTGTGGTCACAATAAAAAAACTATAGACTTTTATTCTTTTGCACTTTGAATCTCAAAACAAATGTGAACCTATAAAAATGAAATCTAGAGATACTGCAGTGGAAATAAATCTGTTGTAAAACAAAAAATAATTATTTTGGTGAAAAAATACCAAAGTTAAACTTGAAAGATTTAAATTTCACTCTGATTCTGTAACTTCATTAGAAAGCTCGTCTTTAGTAGCTCAGCGAAGCATCGATGTGAATTTCTAACAAAATGTTCTGCATAAACAGACTGAAGGAATTGATGAGTTTTTCTCTTTGCAGTTTTTCTGCTGCAGCAGCAGCAACAGGCTGCAACCAGAATATGAGAAGATCTGCCTGAGAAACGATCCGGTGTTTCTGACCCTTCACACAAATGTCTCTGCCTCGTTCCTGACAGCCTGCGGATAAAATTAGAGCGGTGACATCAGCTGAGCAAATGTTTTCAGGAGAGCCGACCCGCCGTAGGCCGGACCGGCTCCACCTGGTGACCGGCTGTTTCAGCTAAATACGCTCAATGATTCAAACCAAATATTTTATTTTGCTTGGTTGGCTTTTAATTTCTGATGTTTGTTTTTGTTTGATAGGAGATGTTTTATGTTTTATGGTCAGAGACGCCGCCTCTGAGAAATCACCATGACGATTTTGCCTGGCAACAGGAGCCAATGACGTACAAACCATCCTGCACACAGGAAACAATCGAGTACTAGTGGCAGAGAAACATCCCACAGCATGATTCTGCCACCACCATGCTGGACAGTTTGACTATTTCAGTCTCAACTTGTCTTCTCTGAACAAATAGATCAATCTTCGTCTTTGATGTTAAAAAATACATTTTTATAGTCTTTGTTTTTTAGTTTTCAGACTTTCAGTTCATGCTGATGTGAGGCTGGTTCACATTTCAGCATTTTGAAGAACTCCAGTCTGAGCAGGACGGCTTCGGTCAGTTTGTTTCCTCCGATATTCTCAGCAGTGATTTGTTTACTGAATCCATAAAGTAGAAGCAGGGCAGCAGAAACTACAGCATGGCTCCTGGTGGAGAAGAACCGACTCTCTGAACCAGAGAGAAACTCCGGCCATGAGCAGCGACCCGTTTTGACCTTTCCTCAGGTCAGCCGCTGTGTTGACCTCCTGACCTCGGTCTGCAGCATCCATCATCTCTACAGACGCATTTCAGCCTAAAAGAGGAACAGTTTTACAGAATAACATCCAGGGCCAGTTTCTGCTTTACTCTGACATCCCGCCACTGTCCTGTCGCTCATCAATCCTTCCCACGGCTCCCTAAACGGTCCATCCATCCAGAAGTCCCCACAGAGGCCTGTACGCAGTATTTAGAGCAGATATGCATGGTTTCCTTTTTTAATGTTTTCTTTTTGACGTAGAGAGAAACATGGACACACCTGCCACCCTTGAAACATCAAATTTAATTGAAAATATGGTTCACAGCAATACCTGAAAAAGAAAAGACTCCAACTGTAGCAATGGCCTAGTTAAAGTCTAGACCTCAGCCTAACCTTTAGAGACAAGAAGAGGCCAAGATTCATCTGGAGGGTGAGATCTGTTGACTGTTTTTATATTATCAAGATTAAAAGGAAATAATTTTCGATCCTGGTAGAGACGAGATCATTTCCATGATCTCTCTTAAGTATTCTTAAAAGAGGGTTACTGTGGGCTCCAGTAGCCAAATTCAGAATATCTTGCTGTGCTACATAGGAATAAAAAAATGGCTGATGTGAAATTAGTCCTGAATATCCTGAAGAACATTTTCAAGCCAAGCAGAAATGTTTCCCTTTGCTCTCACTAAATAAAAGTTTCCCTAAAACTTACATGAAACTCTGGAAAACTATAATTAATCAAGTTATTGTCCCTACTTTATAATCGTTCTCGTTTTTATGACCACTGAGCCATGTTTTTATTCTGTTCTCAGGTTTCTGACCGCTGAGGTAAAGAGGCGTTTATAACAGCCACACCAGCAGGGGGCAGCAGCGGTCACTCGCTCTGTTTCCGTTGATAGCCTCCCTGGCAACAGGCTGAGCTGACAAACAACATCCGCCCGGTCTGCATCCTCCTGCTCCTCATCACCTCCAGGTGAAACTAATGAGCGGATTTTCTCCTCCGTGACGCCGCAGTTTGATGTCTGACATGGAGAACCCGCCGACCGGAGAGCCGCGCTATGTGAAGAGGTGAGACCGGAAACATGACGTTACTGCTGGGCTCGGTTCGGTTCGGGTACCGCCTCACAGATGTTAAAGAAGATGTGATTATATCTCAAGCTTCTCTTTAATTAAATATGATTATGTTTTTACGTGTAAAAGCTTGTTTTGGTCCGTGAGAAGCGAGAAATTGTCTGAAACGTGTTACCATGGCAACAGCAGGTGTAATCAGTGGCGTGGTTCTTCCTGCTTTTTGATATTTAATTTAGTTTTTCTGTGTTGCTGCATCTGAGAATAATAATAATAATAATTTACCAAGGTGATTTGTAAATTACTTTTCTTTACGTCTTTTATTATCATCTTAAAGTAAATCCCTTTAAAATGTTTCCTTTTTTGTTTTGTTTTGTCATTTATTGTAAATCTACAAATTTCCTTATTTTATATGTATATAGTATATAGTATATTTTTGTTTAGCATATCTGTATCTTGATTTATATACATTAAAGTTTTTTATTTTAAAACAAATAGAAAGTAATTTAAATTAATGTTGCTGGCAATTTTTTAACACTTAACACTCGGGTTAAATAAAAAAATATCTAATTTTTGCATAAATTCATTGATGAAATCAATGAAATGGGGATGAAACATTTCATAAAACCCTTGAGTATTTGCTGAATATTGGCATTCATTTAAATGAACGGTGATGTTGGTGCATAATATTTCTATAAAGGTAAAATAATAGATATTTTTGGGGTTAAAATCTGAGAAGTACTGGATTTTATTTTCTCCACTTCCTGTTTCTGGGCCTGCAGGAGGGTGAAGGGATGCTCTCTGGACGTTCACCCCACTGAGAAGGCTCTGGTGGTCCAGTATGAGGTGGAGGCGACCATACTGGGAGAACTGGGAGAACCGATGGTGGAAGAGCGCAAAGACTGTCAGAAGATGTGAGGAAATTAAAGTGTTGAACTGAAATGATTCAATTTTAACTTGGGATGAACCGATCCACGTAGTTCACTTCTGATGCTGATATCTGAGGTTTAGTATCGGCCGATCTGTTACAGAAGAACAGATGAATTTACTTAAACTTATTTTTTCTAACTGAAACTTAAATATACTGAATTACACATTTATCTGATAACTCTGCACCAGTACGGCTCACCGAAACACACCAGCAGCTTCACCAGCTGGTCAAACAACTTTAATTTGTTCAGTCAGTGAAATTAGGAGCAGATCAGCCAAAGTAAAAGAAATAATAAAGAAACTGAAACCGACAGAAACAGCAGGTTTAGTCAGACATGTAAAAATAAACAGTAACAACAATCCTTCTTTCTAATGGCTCAACATTCTGAAAATAACTTAGAATAAATAATACAGAATGATGTTGCAGCAGGTATAGAATGAGACTGAATAGATCAGCATTTAACCGATAATATCAGGATGATACAGATATTATTATCTCATCTCTAGTTTTAATAGCTTTAATAAGTCGAGTGTCGGTTCCAGGATCCGTCTGAAGAGCCTGAACGCCAACACGGACACGGCTTCTCTGGCCCAGAAGGTGGTGGAGGAATGTCACCTGATCCACCCGTCCAAGCTGGCCGAGGTGGAGCAGCTGCTCTTCTACCTGCAGAATCGGAAACAGAGCAGCGGTACCAAACCCGCCTCACTTCCTGCTCGCTGTGTCTGGATCCCGCTCTCAGCTGATCCATCTTTCCACAGACAACCAGGAGAAGAAGAACATCTCGCCTCGGGACTTCACGCCGTACGCCGGAGTGGAGGTAGGAGCCGACGGTCTGACCGCCGCTGTTCCTCTGCAGCGTCCGGGTCAACCGGGTCAACCTGTTCCCCTCTGCTGCAGCTGGACGAGGAGGCGAGCATCGGCAGCATCGACGAGTACGTGGAGCTGCTGTACGAAGACATTCAGGAGAAGATCCGTGGCGCCGCACTCATCTTCCAGCTGGCCCGTAACCCGGACAACCTGGAGGAGCTGATGCAGCATGGTAACGGTGACGCAGCGCGGTGTAACGCTGACGCAGCGCGGTGTAACGGTGACGCAGCGGTGTAACGCTGACGCAGCGGTGTAACGCTGACGCCGCGGTGTAACGCTGACGCAGCGGTGTAACGGTGACGCAGCGCGGTGTAACGCTGGCGCAGCGCGGTGTAACGCTGGCGCAGCGCGGTGTAACGGTGACGCAGCGCGGTGTAACGGTGACGCAGCGGTGTAACGGTGACGCAGCGCGGTGTAACGCTGGCGCAGCGCGGTGTAACGCTGGCGCAGCGCGGTAACGCTGGCGCAGCGCGGTAACGCTGACGCAGTCTCTGTGTTTCAGAGGTGGTACTGGGAGCGCTGGCCAGAGTGCTGAGAGAGGACTGGAAGCAGAGCGTTGACCTGGCAACCACCATCGTTTCCGTCTTCTTCTGTTTCTCCAGGTAAACGCAGGAAAACGTGGCGCTGCTGTCAGATATGAATAATTTTAGTAATTCTGTCCGACCTGAAACAGGAGAAGTTTGGTCTGATTTCACTTGGTGAGATAACGTATCTAGTGTATGTAAACTTGTGGTTTCACTGCAGCTTCCAGGTTTAGATTCCTGGTTGCCTCTCCTGTCTTCCCAGCTTCTCCCAGTTCCACAGCCTGGTGACCCACTTCAAGATCGGCGCCCTCTGCATGAACATCGTGGAGCACGAGCTGAAGCGCTTCGAATTGTGGCAGGACGAGCTGCAGAAGAAGAAGAAGGCCGATATCCTTTAGGCCCGCCTGCAGCCACGCAGCTGATTAACGTTCCGCCGCAGGTCTGAGCTCCTTAACGAGATTCACCTGACGAGTTCCCCGACAACCAGAGTCTGAGGAAGGATCACGACAAGTCGCTGAGGAAGTACCAGAGTCTGCTGGCCAAGCAGGAGCAGCTGCTCAAAGGTCCAAACCTCCAGGCCTCCAGCTGTGACCTCCAGCTGTGACCTCCAGCTGTGACCCCGCCCCGCCAGGTGAACCTCTGTCTGCTCCTGGTCTCTGCAGTGTCTCTGTATCTGCTGCTGAATCTGGCTGAGGACACGCGGACGGAGCTGAAGATGAGGAACAAAAACATCGTCCAGATGCTGGTGAAGCTGCTGGAGCGCGACGACCAGGAGCTGCTGCTGGTGGCCGTGTCCTTCCTCAAGAAGCTCTCCATCTTCCTGGAGAACAAGAACGACATGGTAACAGAAACATAGAAATCTACAACATGGTAACAAAGAGAGAAGGAGAAACAACCACATGGAGAGACGGAGGGTTTCCCTTCTTCTTCTTCTTCTGTTTTTCTTGTGTTTATTTTCAGATGTAGTCTCTAGAAAACATCTGTAGGACCTGAAAGTATTTCTGTAGAACATTAAACAACGTTGTCAAAGTGACTGAGAGCTTCAGCATGTTGGTTAAAGTTTGTAATATTTTATGTTTACACCAAATTAAAAAACGACGTCAATAAGTTCAGATTAATTATGGAGGAACTTTGATCTGCTCTGATTCACAGAATCAGTTTAATTCAGACACACTCGAGACTTTCCCTGCAGGATCAACTCTTTAGAGTCAAACTACTCAGACTTTGACTAGGACACTCCATAACTGTCTGTTTCTTTGTCTTTTTTTTTTTTCATTTTTGTGTCTTTCTGCGTTTTCTTCCTTTCGTTTTTTGTCCCTTTCTTTTGGTCTGTCTGTATTTTTTCTTTTTTGCCTTCCTTTTCTATCTTTTTGTTTGTTTGTTTCTTTCTTTCTTTCTTTCTTTCTTTCTTTCTTTCTTTCTTTCTTTCTGTTTCTCTGTGCTGTTTGGATCAGACATGTGGCTTTCTGAGGCCTACTTCGTGCCGTCAGACGGGTCCAGGCCTTCATCAGGGTCAGCTCCCTCATCCTTTCTCAGGGTTTCGTTAAATCGCCGTTCGATTCCCTGCTGGTCGTCGCTTCAGTTCTTCCTCGTTTCTCTCGCAGCCAGACGTGAACCGGCCAATCAGAACACAGACCTGCTGTGAAAGCTTCACCTGATTGGCTGTTGAAGTAATTTCTTGTATTTATTTGTTCTGTCGCCTCCTGCAGTGAATGTGGATCTTTCCCAGAATCCACCTGGTTCTGATCAGCCGGTGGGTTTTTATCAGAACCAGACCCATTTGGACCCGATTTAATCTGCATCTTTGATTCAGAGTAAATGTCCAGCAGGAAGGTTCTGGTTGGTTAATGGGTCGGGTGTCTGACCCGGTGGTTCTGCTCAGCGACTGGACCCGGGTCGCTGCTGCTGGAAGCAGAACTCTGGCTGTAATTGATCCAGGCTGCAGCTGATTAAGCTGCTCTGCTGGTTTCCCACACGGTAGCAGCAACTGGTTTAACTGGGAGCAGGTCGGGTCAGAACAACTTCTGAACTGGTGGCTCCGCCCTGATCCGTTCAGAACCCGGGTCCACTTCTGAGCCGAGGCGTTCATCAGCTCAACATTTCCACCTGCAGGACGGGAGGAACAGCCCAGGTTCTAACACCGGGTATCAACCGGGTTCTGGTTCTGATTCTGGTTCCGGCTCTGGCTCTGGTTCTGGTTCTAAACAGGAAGCCTCTGTGTGTCTCTGCGGTTCTTTCTCTCCTTCAGGTTTTTAAACGTCGGTCTGTCCCCCCTCCCCTCTCCAGGTATGTAAACTTTAGGCCCAGTGCCCTGACCTTCGTCCTCCTCCTCCTCCTCTCTGTGGAGCCGTTCCTTTGCCCTCCTGGTGTTGCAGAGCTGAGCTCCTCCCAGCCTGTTTCTGCTGTTTTTGGTCCTAGTTGATCGGGCCGGATCCGGCCGTGTTCTGACCGCCGGTCCCTGTCCCCCCAGGCGGAGGCGGCCGCCGTGGAGAAGCTGGCCCGCCTGCTGCCCTGCGACCACCCGGAGCTCCAGAGCGCCACCTGTCGGCTGCTGCTCAACCTGTCCTTCGACGCGGCGCTGCGCAGCCAGATGGTCCAGGCCGGCCTCGTTCCCAGGCTCTCCTCTCTGCTGGGTAAGCGGTTTCCGTGGTTACGGGCATCTCGGCTGGGCGGAGGCTCTGAAGCGTCTCCGGGGGCGGATCCGATAGCAGAACATAATTAACAGAATATATTTGTTAGAATAACATGGCAGAACCTCGGCGCTCAGCTTGTTTTTGTAGCAGCGAGTCGGAGAAGCAAAGGAGTCTTCAGAGGTTCGGGGGGCAGGAAGTTCCCTGAAATATCGCGCCGCCTCACAGTTGTGACACTGTTGGGTCGGCCTGAATCAGCGAGAGTCCGCTGGGCTCCGCACGCCGACGCCGGCGCCATCAATCATCCGCCGGCTTCCCGCCTTTCATCCGCCGCGCGGCGTGAAGGCCCCGCTGCTCCTGTAAGGAGAGGAGAGCCTTTGTGTCCAGACCTGACGAGAGGTCGTGACCCCTGGAGATCAGATCCCCTCCCGTCTGGTCCAAACCGCCGCCGACCTGAAGGAAGACCTGAGCTCCAGTCCTGATTCCTCCTGCTGGATTTTTCCCGCCCTGGGTGACTCTGGACCAATGTCCGACCCGTCTGCTGCCGCTGCTGAGCAAGCTCTGCACCGGTGGCAGCTTCTCTCCCTTCAGCCACAGACAGCAGAACTGGCTCCCATCAAGTCAGACAGCAGGGAGTGAAACATAGCGATGAAAATGAGCCAATCAGAGCTGCGATGTGGAGGAACGTCGATGTGACCCTTTAAAAATGAAAACATAATTTTTATAAAAAGATCTCAGAAATCTGCCAGTTTTAGAGAATCATAATGATTTTAGGTTTTATAATCAAGAGAAATATGAACATTTTTACTATAAAATTAAATTTTTCTCTGCAGGATGCTGATATAAAATTATTCCAAAGAAACTAAATATTACAGGAAATAAAACTGGCCAAAGCTGCATTTATTATTTTTATATCTACATTTCAAAACATCTGTTGGTTTTAAAGATTCTGTGGAAAGTCCAAAGATCCGCAGACAGCAGATCCCTACAGGTAGACATAGATATAGATGGCATAGATTCTGAAATCCTGACAGTTAAACTTACTATTACAACAATAAATAATAGAATTTGTAGTTATTTCTTAATTCTACATAATATAATCAATATAAATTTGGACTAAAGTGCAATAAAACTTGATCTTTAATCGGTTTCAGTCCAATAAAATCAGGAATTAATCGTCTTCATTTGTAAAAGTGGGAAGACTGATGATGGGATGTCTTCTTCCTGGGAATAACTTTAAACCAGTAAACCGTCCCGTCAGTTTAGGCTCCATTCACACCAGCCCAGTTCACTCCAGTCTGTCTGTCTATAAACTCTGGTCCAGTTAATGAGGTGTGAACGCGAAGCGACCTCTGACCTCTGGTCCTCCAAACCTCGTCTGGGTTCGGTTGAAGTGAACTCTGGTTCGGTCGAATGTGAACACCAAGCGGACCAGAGACCGCTCCAAAAGCAGGAAGTGGACTACAGCACAGGGCATTCTGGGTAAATCCAACCAAAGCTAACATGCTAGCCTAGCCCTAGCAGCAGAAATGGCTCCTGGTCTTTAGCCAAAGACTAAAGAGAAATCCTCCATCTTGTTTCCATCTGGTGAAGAAGGAAGTTGCTCTCAGTGTCTTCAGAGGTTTTTGTGTCGTTTCCTTCAGTGGTTCTTGGTGCAGCGCCCCCACAGGCCAGGAGGGGAACAGGTTGGTTTGACTCAGAGCCACAGCAGCTGGAGGTGGAGCAGATGATGGAGTTCCGGTTCCAGTAGAACCAGAACCAGAACAGTGGACCATCAGGAGGAAAACACCTTAATGTGTGTTCTGGTTCTGGTTCTGGCTAATGAGAAGCAGATGTTCTGAAAACTGAGACTGAAACTTATTAAAGGCAGTAAAATTGATGCTTCCTCCTGGCTTCCCAATTAAAGTGACAGCAGAACTCACCTTCTCTCCCTGGGCCCCATCTGGTTCTGATTCTGACCCGCCGTACGGACAGGGACCGGTTTAAACCGGGTCAGGCCGGTGGGCGGGGCATGGCAGGGCGCTGGTTCTGGTTCGGTGATAAACCGCTCTCTTAACACATCAGACTGCACTCTGAGGCCCGTTAATTCTCCGGGTCAAACCCATAAAGCTGCCGGGTTCTCTGCTGGTCCGGTCCGGTCCGGTCCGGTCCGCTCTCTACCTCCCTGCAGCTGAGCTTTAAACATTAAAGATTCTGCAAATCTAATGATCAATAATCAATAATCAGGCACCAACTGGATAAAATACTGTCAGATAAACATTCAGCAGGAATTTATAACCTCCCCAACAACTCCAGGAAATCCTCAAAGGTTTTGAAACATTGAATAAAATCAGTTTATGATCAAAGCTGTAAAATAAGGAAAACGACGTCTCTGAGGTTTAATTCTCTGCCTGTAAATATGTTCAATACACAAACAGTCTGGCATCGTGAGCCCCATTGTGTTTTGGAATAAATTCATGGTATTTTTACATTTCAGTCTTGTATATTATTATTACTACTGTTATTATTGTTATTACTACTATCATTGTTAGTCTTGTTTTTTATACTCTGTTTTTAACTTTTAGTTAAAGATTCTGCTGTTGCACCTGAATTTTCCATTTGCAGGACAATAAACGCTGCTTCTATTCTTCTACATTTACTTGTTAAATTGATGTTAATTTTATTATTTACCTGCATCTGTCAGACACTTGGAGCAAGTTGGAATAGTAACACTGAATCAGATTTACCTTTGAAAATTCATGAAGAAAACAGCAACAAACTGCAGCAAACAACAGCAAACCGCAACAAACTGCAGCAAACAGCAGAAAACAACAACAAACTGCAGCAAACGGCAACAAACTGCAGCAAACGGCAACAAACTGCAGCAAACAGCAGCAAACTGCAGCAAACAGCAACAAACTGCAGCAAACTGCAGACCTTTAGGACCAACGTAAAGATGAAAGAAGCCCAAAGTGTAAAAACCTGTTTGTTTTGAGCCGACTGTAGTTTTCTGTTCTTTACTGTCGGCTGCTGAGCCGTGAAAAGCTGCAGCCGCCTGCGGTTGACCTCCGACCCCTGGCTGTTAAACAGTTCATTCAGGCCGTTAATATTTGTCCAGGAACAGTGGGCCCCTCCTGGATGTGGTCGGCGGCGTCCTGCGGCGCGTTGCGGGACAAGCGGTCATTCATGGCTGACCCGCCTCCTGCCTGTGTTTGTGTTGCAGCTGACGAGGCGCAGAGGCAGCTGGCCATGTGCGTCCTGTACCACATCAGCATGGACGACAGATTCAAGCCCATGTTTGCTCACACCGACTGCATACCGCAGGTAAGGCTGGCTAACGTCGAGGCGCCCGCAGACCGAGGCGCCCGCAGTTAGACACGATGGGAGGGAACCCAGCCTGACACCGGTTCAGGTTCTGGGTCCATTTTCCTCTTGACATGTTTGACATATCAGCTTTAAACTTAGGATTAGCCATTTTAAGGGCTAAATGATTTCCAATGAATCTGCAGACACAGTGGTGCACCAGCAACAAAGAGCCGCAGTTTATATAGCAGCGTGCAAAACCCAGCTTTTATTTTGATAGTCCACTCCAAAAACAAATTGACAAATTAGCATTAATATTTAGCTCTGACCTAATATTTACAGCTGAATATTTAGCTTACTAGTTAGCTTGCTCATTAAATATTTAGTTTGGCCAAAGATTTAGCTAGCTTCAAACTAGAAATTTAGCTCACTCTTTAATTTGAAGCACACCAAATATTTAGTTAGCAAGCTAAATACCTAGCTTGCTAATGAAATAGTTAACTAATTAGTTGCTAATTAGGTAACTAATTAGTTAGCAAGCTAATTACTTAACTTGCTAAGTAGTTAGTTTGAAGCTAAATAAATATTTACTTAACCAGCTAGATAATTAGCGTCAAACGTCAGTTTAAAACTAAATACTTAATTAGCAAAATAGTTATTTATTTTACAAATTACATGTTTTGTTAGCAAAACTGATTTTATTTGGTATGAAGCTAAATATTTAGTTTCGAGCTGGATATCTAGTCATGCTAAATATTTACTTTGCTAAATAAGATTTAATTTAATTTGTAAAATTAATCACTATGTTGCTTATTAAGTATTTATTTTTAAGCTATGACATTTATAAATGCATTAATAAGTTTGACTTTTAAAAATCCATCCCTTTTCCCCCTTATAGCCTAAGATATTATGGTGATGTTTTCAAACGGCTCCCTGCTCAGAGAGAAGGAACATTTGTCCAGGTTCTGTCTGCGGTTCTGATCCAGATCAGTCCAGAATCAGATTCCCTCTGTGGGAAAACAAAGTTTCCCCCTCAGGCTCATTTGCTCGCAGCGTTTGGAGCGCTGGCTGCTGCGACCTGGGCGCTGCGCTGCGGGCGCTCCCCCCTGACCCGGCCGACCCGGTCGCCGGCCGACCCGGTCGCCGGCTCCTCTCCTGTCAGCCGATTGGCCGGCGCCGCGCGGCGTTAGCTTGCTGGGATTGGGTGTAAATGCTGTCCAGATGTGGATGTGAGGCTTTGCTGTTTGTTCAGAAGGTCGAGTCGGCAGCAGATCAGAACCTCGGCAGCGTGACCAGGATGTGACCTCTGACCTCGGCCCCGCCTCCCTCGCTCTCACTGATCCTGCTGAGAGACTTGGACTAAATGAAAGAGATGAATGTTTTTTCTCACATCCACAGCAGAGATCCTCAGACTTTTAGTTTTAGTTTGAAGAGGAAGCAGAGCGTAAAATCAGACAGATAGAAATATTCATTTCAGTCTTTGGGGAAACTCAGCATAAATTAAGATGAGCACATTATCCTGAAGAGAGGACAGAACATAAAGATGTGATTATTGTATTTCTGTGGGTCGTTTGCAGCCCAACGGAAAAGGAAACGTGACCCAAACAGATCAGATTGTAGGACGTTAGCAGCTGATTGAGGCTCAGACGTCATGGGTTAATACGTTAAGGTTTATCTTCTGACCTGAATTTTTTAATTTTACGTGATTTTTTTTCATGCCTTCAGAATCTGAGCTGTGAGTAACGTGACATGAAGGAAACATGGAGGTGGTTTATCTGGTAGTGATGACGATATGACAGGTTTAATGTGAAGTTTTTACTGACGTGGGAAGTGAAGCTCGGAGGAGCGTTCGGCTTCCTGAATCGGTTTTCTGCAGATGTTTTCCTCCGCCTGCTCTGTCGGCTCCTGAAGGCTCTGCTCCAGCCAAACTTCTGAAAACATCAGTTTCATCCATTTCTACAGATTCTCAGTGGGATTCAGGTGAAGGGTGGACGTTTATCGTATCATTTAAATTTCTTCTAAGTATTTTGATTTATCGTTTCTTTGTTAATTTTCAATTAATATTTAAAGTACCCTTTAATTGTCCTTACTGTCAGGATTCATAGTTTTCTTTTTTCACCAGAGTTTAATAAAAGCATCAATAAAATACCAATAAATTTGGAAATGCAGTCATGTTGAAGCTGACTGGTCCTGAAGACGCGTTACGGATGGGAACGTTTTTCAAGTGCGACGTTTGTGATTGTGGGGCTACAATCACTGTGACACACAGTCATACAGTTTCCTAAACTTTTATTATAACAACATTACCACCAAATATTATGATAAAACGTCTGAGTCCATACCGCCCCTAATTAAGGTCTGGACTTTGACTAGGCCATTCTAACCCAGTCCATCATGTCTTTGACTGGATGTCCTGCTGGAAGGAGAGAAAGGAGGAAGGACACACTTTTCCTTCTGTTTGTGTTTGTAATGTGAAACAAACATTGAGGTTCAAAGGTCATGAATACTTTTCAAAGCACTGTAAACATGTATCCTGCCTGATTGTTGACTTTAGTTCCAGAAAGTCTCTGCTGACTCAGCAGATCCGTCCGGGTGTGAAAACATCAGTAATAAGCTTTTCTGTTCCCACCTTTCCTCCACGAGGCTCCGCCACTGATCTGACCCCCCCACCCTTCAATGGGGTCACCGTCCAGGAGCAGCAGCGAGGCGGAGCAGGCTGCGGGCCCCGGCGGCCCCCGGTGGCCGTCTGCGGTAAATGAGCAGACGCAGGTGCCAGAGAGTCTAGACGAGGCTGATTTGGGATCCGGGGCCCCCGGTATGTGATACCTAACCCCGGCCCCGCTGACGCTCCTGATGCTCAGCTCCTCACAAGAGGAGGAAGAGCTGCACCTCCTCCAGACCTCCTCCTCTCAGCCTTCCCTGTTTAATGTGAAATCAGACAGAGGAGACGGGTGGACAGATGGGAGGATTAGCATGAACTAGCAAATTGAACTAACATGAACTAGCATAAGGCGCTAGCATAAGGCGCTAGCATGAACTAGCCGTCTCAGCTGCAGATCTCCAACATGTCCGGCTTTAATTATCATGTTTCTACTGAACTAGAACCTGGAACTGATTCAGTCTGACTGATTCCTTTAGAGCTGCAGCCTAATGATTCATTAACCGGTAATTTATTAAACTGTGGAGGTTATGATCAGTTATTATTATAAATCTCTGGTATCTCCATCGTTGTCTTTTTTGTCGTTTGGGTCAGATTACTGATGAGTCGTGAATGTGAAGGAAGCCTGAGCGCTGATTCCTGCTGGGTTAGCGCAGCTAGCTTCAGCTCCCTCAGCCTGGATTCATCCGTCAGACTCAGACCTGTTGGGTTTGTTCATGATGATAAAAACAAGCAGCCGGGTTGAAACGAGCTTCTGCAGGACGTCTGATACATTTAGCATTAATCTGATCACATCAAAGTTTTTTAAAGGTTTTGTTGGCTCTAGTGGCCTTCAGCCTCAATACATGGGCTGTGCTTTGCCCCTGCACCACCACAGCAACCCATTAAATTATATTTTTGAGTTTATTGATATTTATTGATGCTCTCATGGAAGCAGCAGCAGAAGAAATGATCAGAGTGTCGGTTCAGTCTGGAGGAGTTCAAAAGTCTTTTGACCCCGCCCTGTTTAGGCTCCGCCCCGCCCTGTTTAGGCTCCGCCCTGTTTATATCCCGCCCCGTTTAGGCCCCGCCCTGTTTAGGCCCCGCCCCGTTCTGGCTTCAGAGCTGGAGTTAAACTGGAATTGGGCCAAGTTTACCTTTGAGATTGTGGGCTGGACTTTAAAAATCCAAAACTTTAATGTTTGAGAAATGTTCAGATGAGACGTCTCCTGTGATTGGCTGGTTCTGACCCAGGTCAGATCGGGTGAAGCATCTACCTGACCCGATGATGATGATGATGATGATTATGTTTATGTTTGTTGTCTGGCAGCTGATGAAGATGATGCTGGGCGGTGAGGAGCAGCTGGATGTGGAGCTCGTCTCGCTCTGCATCAACCTGGCCGCCAACCGGAGCAACGCTCAGGTGTTCTGTGAAGGTTTGTGCTGCTTGACCAGAACCGACCAACCAGAACCAACTGACCAGAACTGACCCATCAGAACCGACCAACCAGAACCAACTGACCGATCAGAACCGACCCATCAGAACCCATCAGAACCGACCCATCAGAACCGATCCCAGCGTCTCCTCCCTGCCTAGGGAACGGCCTGAAGCTGCTGATGCGGCGGGCTCTGAAGCTGAAGGACGTTCTGGTGATGAAGATGATCAGGAACCTGTCTCAACATGGCGGAGCCACCAAGAACCTGTTCCTGGTCCGTTTCCGTCTCCATCGGCGTCGCTGCGGCGCCTGAGTCCCGGTTAGACGTTTTGTCCTCGTCTGGTCTCTGCAGGACCACGTTGGCGACCTGGCGGCCCAGATTGGCGAAGACGAGGCCGAAGAGTTTGTGATCGAGTGCCTGGGAACCCTGGCCAACCTGACCATCCCGGACCTGGACTGGGAGCTGGTTCTGAGGGAGTACGGCCTGGTTCCGTACCTGAAGCGGCGCCTGAAGCCAGGTGAGTGTCTCCAGACCGCCGTGACCCCGCCGTGACCTCCGGCTGCCATCGCTCAGGCCCGGTTATCAGCCAGGAGTCGACTGAGGATGGAGAAGAGACACGGCTTCCCTCCTTATCTGGAGCTTTGATGGTCGCTGACCTCTGACCCCACCTTCATCTGTCCTGAGTTCATCTGAGCGCCTGATGCCCGCCGACCAGAGGGAAGGTCTGAAGGTCGCGCTGCGTTCAGGGTCCGGAGGATTACAAACGTTTCTCTATATTCTACCAGAATATTAAAAAACTAAACAATCTAATGGTTTTACATAACTGGAAACTTTCCACACTGGAGGGAAACGGTTTTAGGTGAAAGGTCAGAGGTCAGGAGATGTGGCTCGGCTACCAGGCTGCTCCCTGCCAACACAAAGCATCTTATCTAGAAAGAAATGTGGAGGAACGCAGCAGGAAGAATCAGACTGCTGTGCTGGGCGGTTTCCTCCTGACGCTGCGTTTCCCGACAGGCTCTGCTGAGGACGACCTGATCCTGGAGGTCGTCATCCTGATCGGCACCGTCTCCATGGACGATTCCTGTGCCGCCATGTTGGCCAAATCCGGCATCATTCCTGCTCTCATTGATCTCCTCAACGGTGAGTCGCCGACTCTTCCTCTTCCTGTCGGGTTTCACCTCCAGCTGCTGGAGCCGTTTACCGACAGGAAGAATTTAAACTCAGACGTCTTCTCAGAAATTAGCTTTCACTCAGGTTTGTACAAACACGTATTAGAGTGAATGACAGCAGTTCTTCAGCAGTAAATTTTTGCCAAAACAAGAACATTCCAGAGTTTGAAAAGTCAAACATTTTAGATTTCTGAAATTTTTCCAAGTTTTTCAATTTCCAAATGTTTTCTAGATAATTTGTGTTTTCAAACTCAGAAAGTTTCAAGTTTTTCTAGAAAATGCCTGAGATCTTTAGGCAGAAATGAGCTGTTTTTCTGTCCATGGGGGTTTTGCTCCTCTGTGGAGGTGATGTGATCGTTTTTCTAGTTTTTTGGGTGATCTAGAGAAGCGTTTCCTGGAGAGCTGAGTGTTTTTCCTGTTTCTGTTTCAGCCCAGCAGGAGGACGACGAGTTTGTCTGCCAGATCCTCTACATCTTCTACCAGATGGCGTTCCACAAGGCGACCAGAGACATCATCATCAAAGACACACGTATCCTTCCTGCTCCGCTGGAGGAATTCATCCCCATTCACCCTCATTTTTCCCCATTCATTCCCATTCATCCTCATTCATCCTCATTTCTCCCCATTCATCCTCATTCATCCTCATTTCTCCCCATTCATCCTCATTCATCCTTATTCATTCCCATTCATCCTTATTTATTCCCATTCATCCTCATTCATCCCCATTCATCCTCATTCATCCTCATTTTTCCCCATTCATCCCCATTCATTCCCATTCATCCTCATTCATTCCCATTCATCCTCATTCATCCTCATTCATCCTCATTTTTCCCCATTCATCCTCATTCATCCTCATTTCTCCCCATTCATCCTCATTCATCCTCATTTCTCCCCATTCATCCTCATTCATCCTCATTTCTCCCCATTCATCCTCATTCATCCTCATTTTTCCCCATTCATCCTCATTCATCCTCATTCATCGTTATTCATTCCCAATCATCCTCATTCATCCTCATTTCTCCTCATTCATCCTCATTCATCCTCATTTCTCCCCATTCATCCT
>NW_006800179.1:407120-408586 GCF_000485575.1 Poecilia formosa
CATTCATCCTCATTCATCCTCATTTCTCCCCATTCATCCCCATTCATCCCCATTCATCCCCATTCATCCTCATTCATCCTCATTCATCCTCATTGATACCCATTCATCCCCATTCATCCTCATTCATTCTCATTCATCCCCATTCATCCTCATTCATCCCCATTCATCCTCATTCATCCCCATTCACCTGACGGCGTTCCAGGAAATCTTCTCCTTTACTCCCGACACCAGAAGCTCCGGCGTACTTCGTCGACCTGATGCACGACGGCAACGCCGCCATCCGCCGAGTGTGTGACAACACCCTGGACATCATAGCGGTGAGTGGCGCCTGCAGGAACGGCTCCCCCTGCTGGAGGAGGGCGGTAGTCTGTCAGTGATGATCATTAAATCGTAGTTATGAGTCACCAGGGACTGGTTTCTGTTAGGAGCTCATTTTTATCTGTGGTCACTAAAATCCTTCTTTCCTTCGACTCTTCGTTGGTTTCCTAACCTTCTGAAGGCTCTGAACAGAAAACATTTCATAATCTTTATTCTTCTGCTGCAAGCAGAACCAGGATGTTATCAGCAAGTCCCCACCAAAATAAAAGCATGATGAACAGAGACTAAAGTAATTTTCTACAAGTCCAAGTCAAGTTTCTGAAGACTTAAACATTTTCATCCTTGTAGTCGACCTGCAGGCTGCGTGACTTCATGTAACTGTTATATTTTAATCATTTTTCATTTAGGAATAACGAAGCTGCAGCAGGAAGAGATGAAACCCGTTTTATTTTGCTCAGTCAGTAACTCTTCTTCCTGTTGGGACTCTGTTAAAGCTTTTATTCTGTTCATCGCAGGATCTGTAATTAATTAACTGCATTTTAATCAAAAACAATATATTGATAAAATAAGCAACATTTTAATTCAGAAAACGTATGAAATAAATAGACATATTAGCTGAACTATAGAGATATTTATTCTTTTTAATCTGTTACTGATTATTTAACTGTCAGATTTAGGCTTTTATTTACATAATTACTGGATAATATGAACTATAGATCCTCAGTTTTCCAGGTTTTTCTGAGAGAGAAACAGGAAATCAAATCTTCTCGTCTGAAACCTCTTAAAACCTGATTTCAATTTGTTTTCTCAATAAAATCAGAAATGTTAGATATTTTTAATATTTTATTGTGTTCTCCTGATGTTTGACCATCCGTCCATCAGCTGGCAGACCGGCCAGTGA
This sequence comes from Poecilia formosa, assembly GCF_000485575.1. Taxonomy (NCBI): domain Eukaryota; kingdom Metazoa; phylum Chordata; class Actinopteri; order Cyprinodontiformes; family Poeciliidae; genus Poecilia; species Poecilia formosa. The sequence continues at coordinate 408,340 of NW_006800179.1, forward strand.
TTGACGGCTGCGGTTCGCTGCCGGCCGCAGCGTGAGCGCTGCCAGACCTCAGATCAGCGTAATTATCTGCAGATTAAAACCAGGCGGCCAATCGGACCGAAGGAAGTGTTTCATTTAAATTATCAGGGAGGCGATTTACGCTGCGCCACATGAGAGGCAGGAGGGGCATCTGGAGAGTGTCAGGGGCCGACGGCGCCGTCAGGGGAAACACACACACACACACACACACACACACACACACACACAC
>NW_006800179.1:409487-436969 GCF_000485575.1 Poecilia formosa
ACACAGCGAACACACACACACTCAGCGAACACACACACACACACACACACACACACAGCAAACACACACACACACACACACACACACACACACACACACAGCGAACACACTCCCGGACCAGGAGTCCTGAAAGCCTCACCTTTGATCAGAGCAGCTGAGGACAAATCAGATTCATGGAGAAATTTCTAGAAGCTCCAAACAGGAAGTAGACGAGCTCTCACTGCTGATCAATAACCGATTAGTTAACCCCAGCGCCGCCGCTGGCTCTGCTCCTGATGATGATGAAGATGAACGCTGCGTGATGAAGACTGAGGTTCAGAGTATTGAAGCTGCAGGGAAACAAAACATTTCAGCAAAAATCCTTCACCTGTAGAAACAAGAGCCAAGCTTTTAAAGATGGCCGCCATGGCTGGCAAGGTTTATCACAGATGAATACTTTTAGTGCCAAATCTCACATAAATGGACTCTTAGAAATCATACCTTCAAATAATGCTTGGATTTTTTAAGATGGCTGACATGATGGTTGTGGAAAATGAATTTTCACACTAAAATCACCAACTAGATGAATGTCTGATCAGAGTCCAAACAATCTGAACTATAGCAATCATGTAGATTTTCTTGGTCTTTTTCATCAAGTGGCTAATGGGAAATATTAGAAAAGTATGATGATGTATATCTTCCAAGCTAAATATTGCTGACTAAGCTTCAGGGTCCTGAGTTTGGACTTTATCTGTCCAGGCAGCAGAGGAACCGAACCAGACTTTATCTGACCGAAATGTTAAAACGGATCCTGATAGTTGAGCTTCCAGAAAGCTGTAGTCCTTCCCATAATTCCTCTGAGTGTTCACCTGCAGCCGAATCATCTGTCCCGCTTCGTCTCTCCTCAGGAATACGACGAGGAGTGGGCGAAGAAGATCCAGACGGCGAAGTTCTGCTACTACAACAGCCAGTGGCTGGAGATGGTGGAGAACCGCCAGCTGGACGAGCCCTTCCTGTCCGGAGACGACGGGGAGTCCTTCAGCGGGAACCGGGACGTGCTGGAGCGGCCGGACCTGTTCTACGCCGCAGGTACCCGGAGCCTTCAGAGCCCCGTGTGGGAACGGACCCGGTGTTCGGTTCGGGTCTGAGTGTGTCGTGTCGTTCAGATGGGATTCTCTCCGGAGACGGATCCATCAGCCCCAGTTTCTACGCAGACATCCAGAGCAGCGAGCTGGGAGAGGCCGGAAACCTGAGCAGGTATCCAACACGCCGAGCTGACGGTCCAGCGTTTCCGAAACAGAGAGGCATGATGGGAAACTTGGGGCCAATACCAAGCTCCGATATTTATATCGCTAATCAATATTACCGATATTATAGACATTTCTCTGCCGTTTAGAAACCATAAACTGATCCAGACTGTCAAACTACAGAGCTTCAAAATCCGAGTTTGAACAAACCTTGGAGTCACAGCATGGCCTAGTCAAAGTACAAAACCAGGAAGTGGAGTAGAAGAAGTGGGTCAGGCAGGATGTGGTCAAGGAAATGCTGCATTAAAACAGTTCAGGCTCACCGAGGGGGCGGAGCCAGAAAGTAACTAATGAAGTAACTTGTAATCTCAACTAGTTACTTTCAAAATGATCTAATCAGTGATCGGTAATCTAAAGTTACTCTTTCAAGGTAACTATGACATCACAGCACATGACCGCAGCCAGGCCAGAATAAACATCGGTTGTTATCGGCCCAGTTTTATCGGACCGGTTCCGATGTTAATGTCCCTAATCCTACCTGGACAGTCCAGGCCTGAAACTCCGGGCTCCGTGTTTGTTAGGAAGCACTGAACTCTGACCGGCGCCGGTTCCCCTGCTGGCTGACCGGGTTATCGGACCGGTCCCTGAAGGCATCGCTCCACCCCCTGAGAAGCTTTGAGAACAAACACTCTCCGGCCACCTCCGCGGCTCCAGTGGATCTACCCACTCCATTCCCAATCCCATTCCGACATTCCGGCCTGAAACTTAAAGCCGATGGCTGGGAATTAAAAACTCATTGCTGTTATCACCAGAACCGACCTCGGGTTTCCTGCGAGTCCCCAGAACCAGGCAGCAGCTGATGGGATCCACGGCTGAGTTGATGGATCGTTTGGGAAATCCAGAGTTGATTCAGAGAAATTTGTCCCATTATCGGAGCGCTGCTCGCGTGAGATGAAGCTCCTGTCGGCAGGAATGTTTTCCTTGGCCGCGGCCGGGTCCAGAACCCGATCCGAGCAGACGACAGACGCTTCACCTCCGTGGTGTTTGTATTTTCCCGTTTTCCCGTCTGTCAGCCCGTCTCTGACAGCCCGGAGCGGCGGGGGAGCCGCTCGCCTTTCATTTGGACTCAGCAGAATAATCAGAGCCGGTTCTGAACCGCGTGAAATACAGTGTGAATCGGACCTCAGAGAGCCGGGCCGGAACGTCAGGAACGTGTCTGAGTCCGACAGGAACGCTGAACATCACCTGATAGAAACGATAAAAATGATTTTAAGGCTCTTCCTGCTTTAAATAGGCCGATTTCCAGTTTCCTGAAGTTTCAGTTCCAGAACTGAAACATAAAGAGTTTAAATTGAACCCATGAAACGGGTTGGAGGAAGGAGGAGCTGATGAGGCTGTGGAAGCCTTTCTACAGAGTCTGGCATCCAATAAATACACGAACATTTTAATACAAAATTATGCTGCAAAGCTACTGAGTAGACATACAAACTGAACAACAATATTAATTGTTTTTAATCTGTTATTTAGGTTATTCTAACATCTGACAGGCTAACTCCGTTAGCACCACTGAACACAACAGTTTTTTCCAGAATCCAATCAGATCGTTTAGAAGCAGAAATTAATACCAGAGGCCTGAGAGAAGAAGTCGCTCCGACGCTCCGATGCTCCGATGTTCTGACGCTCCGTCACTCCGACATTCTGACGCTCCGTCGCTCCGACGTTCTGACGCTCCGTCGCTCCGACGCTCCGTCGCTCCGACGCTGCGTCGCTCCGTCGCTCCGACGTTCTGACGCTCCGTCACTCCGACGCTCCGTCGCTCCGACGTTCCGATGCTCCGTTTTGCTTTAGGGATGTATGAGGCTGAAACATGGGAATACAAATGTTCTCTCCGGAACCTGTTTACAAAGAAAAGAAGGGATTAATTGCATCAAATTTTAAATGCATTAAAATGTAAGTAACTGTATTTATTAACCAGTTTTTCACTGTAAATAGAAAATGAATCATCCAACAGGTTTGATTCAGCTGCAGATTTAAACACGTTTCACTTTTCTGAAAAATTCAGACTGCTTTCATTTCTATAAATCCTGCAGCTTCAGATTTTAACTGGGTGGATAGAAACAACAAAGACAAGAAATTTATATTGAATTCTGATTAACAGTAGTAGTTTTTGTGGTTCCTCAGATTTTAATATTCTGGTGAAATGTTTGGTAGACTGTGAAAGACATTTATCATTTTCACCACTGGGACGTTTTGACTCCATCCACAGGAACTGCAGACAAAATGATGGAAAATTAATTTCCTTTCTCAGATATCCTGGCAGCTGAAGGTAAAACTGAGGCGATAAATTCCCTCTAATGCGGCTTCTTAAGGGGAAGTGTCTCAGATTCTCCTCCTGGTCCGGTCCGGTCCGGTCCGGATCCCGCCATGATCAGAGCTTCACTGTTCCTCCTTTAGCCCAAATCCCAAATCCTATCTGACAGCCGTAGCGTGTGGAGAGGGAAGGGACATATTTCTGCCCCGGGATGGAGGGATGAGGGGGAGGGAAACACGGCGGAGGAGGAGAAGAGGCGCTGGAAATAATTTAGATAAAAACTCGCCATGACTGCAGCACGGCGGGGAAAAGCAAGCAGCTCGTATTTTAGCCGGACAGGAAGAGAAACGCTCCCACCTGCTGGAGAAATCCCAAAAGTTCTGGATGTGAGGTCACGATGTGAGGTCACGATGTGAGGTCACGATGATGTGATGTGAGGTCACGATGTGAGGTCACGATGTGAGCCAACCCCCCAGCCCTCCAGGGCCTTTCTCCTCCTCTTCTTCCTCTCCCTCCTCCTCCGTCTCCACGGCGATCCCTTCCAGCCATGAACTCCTGGTTCCCACTCCCACTGTGGACGGCTGGACCGTTCCGGGCCCCTGCTGGTCCGGTTCATGGCTGGAGGACGGATTGGGCCCAGAGGAGGTTTGGGAGTGGAGTGAGAGCTCCACCTAGTGGTGAGTCCTGTCTCTGCAGCTTCAGCTATTCTGAACTGTGGAGGTTTAACCTTCAGGGTCATGAAGACGGCTCCAAGGTCGGCCTTCTGTCAGCTGAAGGTCATCAAAGGTCAGAGGATCCAGAGGAACTGATCCATGCTTATCTTAGTGATTACTGCACAGCAGGGCCGGGACCAGCCCTCTGGGGCCCTGAGCACATTTTCATTTGGGGCCCCCAACCAACCATAAGCTTCATCGTTGCTAAGCTACAAGCTGCTAGCATTAGCATCATTTGTACTTAGCTTACATCATATCAGTTTAATTATGGTGGCTGATTTTAAATTTTACAGAAATAACAAACTGAAATCTGAAATAAAAATGTATAAATTCTGAAACGCAGAGTGGTATTTAGGTTTGCCTTATTATTATAACTTTTGGAAAGTAACATCACTAAGTTGCAGTAAAAAATATAAAGTTTGACATCTTTCATTTCCCCAACAGAGGCAGAAGGAAGAGATGAAATATTTTTAATATGGCTGTAAGAATAATAGAGAAAATGTTTCTAAATGTGCAAAGACAAAGATCGTTTTATTTATAGAGCAGATTTCCAGCAACAAGGCAATACAAAGCACTTTACAGGATTTACAAGGAAATACAAACTAAACAACAAACCAAAGGAAAGAAGGAAAAGCTAATAATGTTGATCCAACGTAAATCAACTAGATACTCGATACATAGTTTATATTGTTCAACAGGCTTGGCTGATATGCCCAAACATTTTAAATCTAGACTAAAAACTGGTTACAGCTGCTGTACTGATCAACTTATACCAAATCAGCTGATCAATATTCTGTTTATTAATCATGATTATTTTGGTGATGGAACTTTACGAAATGAAATGTTTATTTATTGGTTTTAATAATTATTGATTATATGACGTGTTTGATCTGCTGTGTTCCTGAAATGTTCTGGTTCTTATTCTGGTTCTCTTTGTCCTTCAGCAGTTTGGACCAGTTTGTCCCGTCAGTTCCGGTTCCGGCGGACCGACCCGTCAGCGACTGGAGTTTCCGACCCGATGAGCGGTTCTTCTACAGTTACACCGCCAACGCTTCCCAGTAAAGCCGGATCCTTCCCCGTGGTCTCAGACTTGGACTAGGCCTTCTGGTTTTACTCTGTGTCTCACAGAACCTGGATGGGATCTGCTCCGTCTTAAACCTGCGGTGGGTCAGGGGTCAAAGGTCATTGGGTCTCATTCCCCCAACTGGCCTCTAAGAGGCGCTGTGATCAGAATGATCTAATCTGATTCTGTAATCCACCGGTCCTCCACCGTGTTGAACTGTGGTTCACCTGGGTCTAGTTAAAGTCCTTTTGTGTGTGTGGTGTTGTTCTGGAGTTGTCCAGCAGGGGGCTCACACTGCCTGACCAGTCGTTCCTCTGCCGCCATGTTCTCCTGTGTTTCCTGTTTTTAGGAACGACCTGAATGTCTTTCAGTCTCAAACCTGAAGCTCAGTGAATCAAACGATTTAATCCAAACCGTTGGAAACGATTTAATCCAAACTGTTTGATCAGCTTAGACATAAATGGAAACTTTCTCTGTCCTGATTCTCCTTTTACTTACAGCTGAGACTGAAGGATCCAGAGGCCGGTAACCTGGGCTTACCTGGTCCGTTACCGTGGCAACTGCAGCCAGGCAACTAAGATGCCCCTGATCAAAACAAGTAGAAGCAAAGATCTGGATGTTCGGCAGAACCAGAACCGGGCCAAAAGAGAACCTTTAAATTTCCATAGGAGATCATAAAAGTTTAGATTTTGATTTTAGACAAATTGAAAATATTTAAGATTTAAGGAATAAAGAGCAGCTGATGTGTCTGACATAAATATATTCATTACATGTATTTAATGTTATTAATCTGGATTATTTAAATTATAAATGATATTTTGAATTAAAGAGGAAAAAACTCCAGCAGTGAAAATAAAAACTATTTTATGTTTTTTCTTTGTTTTTATGGATTCAATATTTTGACTTAATATTTTGTCCAAAATGTCCCGACTGCGAGGACGTCTTCGGTCCGCCGTCCTGTCCAGGCGGCGCCACAGGAATCCGACCCGGTCCGGACTGACCCGATCCAGACTGACCTGGTCCGGACAAACCCGATCCAGACTGAACCGGTCCAGAACTTTAAAAATGTCTGGCTGAATTCACTCTTGGCCTCATTGGTTCTGATGCAGCGGGTCCAGTGTTTATGGGTGTCCAAAGTGCGGCGCGGGGGCCGTTTTCGTCACACAGGTTTGATGCCGGAGTTTTTATCTTGAATTTGGCCGGTGATGTTAAAACGGTTTCTATGGCAACAAACAGCAGTTTGACAGGAAAACACTGAAAATCACTTTGACTCAGTCTGCTTTCAGTTTATTAAACTTAAAAAAACGAGAGTCAGACTGAAACCTTCATGCTTTTATTGTTAAGCTTTAATACAGGAACCAGGAGGAAATGTTCTGGTTCTGACCCAACCGAACAGAATCCTGCTGATTGGTCTAACCTGCATCGTTTTGCTTCTTCTGCACATGTTCAGTCTGACTGCAGAGCTTTAGTTTATCTGAATGTAAAATCTGGTGCATCTATAACTGAGAAATGAATTTATGTGTAATAAATGTTGATTCCAGAAATAAAAACTCAGACATCGTCATCGTCCTGCTGCGTTTGCTTTACTGGGAGAACAGAACCGGTCCGATGCAGGCACTTTGGTGAGGCTCATACCCGTCTCCATGGCAACACCCTCCAGGCAGCGCCTCTAAGGCCACTGGAGGGACAGAGAAGGCACCGCGTGTTTTACATTCCCACTAAATCCAGTTCATCCATGGAGCAGAACCAGCTGGTCCCAGAATGCTGCTCCTGAACCAGACGGTTCTGGTAGAACATGAATTCAGTCCCTGCTGGGATTCCTCATGTCGGATTTAATGAAACCAGAAAATCCGATCAACTTTATCCAGATCTGGAGGATTCAGTAGGAACAGCAGGAATCTCGTCCTGGAACGTCTGGAAGTAGGCGAGTGATGAACATTTCTTGGGTCCGGTCAGCTGCTGGTACGACGGCAGTAAAGAACTACATTCCTGACAAAACTCACATTTTTGAGGTTAATTTTCCAGAAAAAATAACTGAATTTGAACAGTTGAAAATTTGCTACAAAGAAAAGGAAATCTTTAAATTAATCTCACAAATATGAGAAAAATCTCTAAATTCCAACAGAAATATTCTTGTTTTTTTTAGAAAACAAGAATATGTTTTCTTGTTTTCCAAAACAAGAAAACCAAAACAAAACAAAAATTTGATGGCCAAAAAAAAATCAGCAATTCTTGAGAGAAAAACCAGTTTCAGAGCTCTGAAAGTTTGGATTTTTGAATCAGAAATCAGTTTTTTTTCTTGAACATTTCTGAGATTTTTTTTGATGGAAATTAGCTTCTTTTTTTTTTCTATCAATGCCGTCGTATCCTGGAGTTCTGGACCCGGTCGGATAGGAAAGAATCACTGGGTTCCTGCAGAACCCCATCGGCAGGAACCCGGTGAAGTTCTGCAGGATGAAGCTCGCATGAAGCCAAACAGTTTGGAAAAGTTTCCAGAATAAAAAGTCCAAAAGTTCCTAAAGTAGCTTCCGGCTAAAACCTGATAAATGATTTGTTTAAATAAGTTACTATATCTTCATGCAGGAGTTTAAGGCGGTTCTGGTTCTGGTTCTGGATCCCCCCACCATCAGTTCATTCCTCTTTGGGATATTGATGCATCGGCTCCTCCACCTCGATCACCTCCACCACCAGGTTGCGGATCTCCTTCACGCAGTCCGGCGGCCGGACATCGGGCTCGCCGGGACCGTTCCCGGCGGGCGGGGAGAACGCAGCACCATCTGGTTCTGCCGGACTCTCCGCCGTGGCTCCGGCCTCCACCTCTCCGGTCTGAGCCTTGACGGACGGTTCTCCCGCTGAGGTCTGGTCCTCAGATGTTTCCTCTGGGCTCGGCGCTGACTGGACCTCCAGGAGCTCCGAGGTTTCTGAGGTTCCTTCTGTGGACTCCAGGTCGGACCGTGGAGAGTCACTTCCCACTGACACGGCCAGGGAGTTGGGATCCGAGGCGGAGAGGGAGTCTGTGTCCTCCGTCTTCAGCTGCAGCTTCAGGCTGACGTCTTCTGCTTCTTCACCACCAGGGGGAGCCGCCAGCATGGCTGATGGCTGCTGGCTGGCGGCTGCAGGCTGGGATCCGGTTTCTTCTGCTGGAAGATCCACAGGTTCATCGGTTTGGTCCAGACTTGGAGCTTCTGAAACAACGGAAGGTTCTGCAGCAGATGAAGGTTCTGCAGCAGATGAAGGTTCTGCAGCAGATGGGGGTTCTGCAGCAGATGAAGGTTCTGACACAGGAGGTTCTGCAACAACAGAAGGTTCTGGAGCTGGAGGCTCTACAGTTGCCAGAGGTTCTGCAATTGTAGCTAGAGTATCTGGAGAACAAAGTTCTGGAGCTGGAGGTTCTGCAGCAGTTGGAACTTCTGGAGAAACAGCTGGAGGTTCTGGACAAACAGCTGGAGGTTCTGGACAAACAGCTGGAGGTTCTGGACAAACAGCTGGAGGTTCTGATGAAGTGGTTTCTGCCTCTTGTTGGTCTGTTCTCTGGGTTCTGGGCTCTTCTGCTTGGACAGAAAGATTTTCCTGGATCTGTGGTTCTGATGGGTCCAGAGTCTTGGCTGAAGGAGGTTTTGGTTCTGCTGAGCTGATCACTTCTACCTTCAACGTTTGGGTTCCTTCGGCTGCTGGCAGCTTTGCGTCTGGCCGGTCCGCTGTCGGTTCCACCTCCTTCAGCAGCGTCTCGGCCGCCTGCAGCACTTCTCCTACGTTCTCCCTCTTTGGCTCCGCCCCCTTCGTGGGACTGGGGGGCGGCCTGCTGACGGCCAGAGGAGACGGAGGAGCCTGGGACGGCGACCTGATGGAGGAGGCCAGAGCCTGGGCGGGGCTGCTGGGCGTGGACATGGAGGACAGGCTGGCGCGGCTGCTCTCTTTGAACAGGTTGTGTTTATGCAGGCTGGCAGCTTCCTTCACCTCTGGAGGACCGGCAGAGAACAAGAGAGGTTAGCAGGAGAAGGAGAAGGAGGAGGGTGCGGTGCTGCATCCTACCCTTAGAAACCTCCTTGTCCAGGATTTGCAGGAGGATGTTCTCATAGACGTTCTCCACGTGGATGAAGTTGGCGTAGTCAGTGTAGATGGTCTGTTCCAGACCCTGGAGCTCCTGTGGGCGGACAGAACCGGACCGGTGTGAGGACAGAACCGGACCGGCGTGAGGACAGAACCGGATGTCTGATGCTCAGAGCTGCAGGCGGGTCTGGAGGAGACTTACGGGTTTGCAGGAGTCGGCCAGGTTCTTCTTGATGAAGGGCAGCATGATGGAGACCAGGGCTTCCTGGAAGATCCTCTTCCTCACTGTGCTGCTGTCGTAGTCGAATTGCTGCAGGAAGAAGAGGTCAAAGGTCAAAGGAGTGTTAACTTTAGATGTTGGTCTCAGACATAAACTGTGGGACAGCTTTGTTTGTGAAAATAGAATAGAAATTATTTTTATTATCCTACAGGGAAAATTCACGTTTCAACGCCAAAACTGAGCCTGTTGTGCAGCCAGCAGAGGGCAGCTGCTGGTTTCAGGAGGCTACCGATCTAACGACAGGCCGGCACTGGCAACCTAGCAACCGGCACTGGCAACCTAGCAACCGGCACTGGCAACCTAGCAACCGGCACTGGCAACCTAGCAACCGGCACTGGCAACCTAGCAACTGGCACTGGTAGCTGAGCGGACGGCATTGCCAAATGAGACTCACTAGCCTTAGCATGCCTAGGTTGGTCACCCTCTGCCATGCTTTCTTCCACTAGTGGCCATTAGCACAGGCAGGCTAGTGTTAGACTTGAATATGGTAGCATTAGCATTGCGTAGGCTAGCATTAGCATTGAATAGCCTAGCAAGTAGCATGCCTTGGCTGGTCCCCTGGAAAGTGTATTTTTTTCTTTAAAGTCACTGAGTGGGCCGATGTCTTCTAGAGTTGAACGTGAGTCCATCTGTTCAACAGCTCAAGTTCTGACCCAACTGGGTCATCAACAGAAAATGAATAAATGTGTTGCAGTGGTCTAGTCAAAGCCCAGACCAGAACCTGCCTGAAAACATGTGACGGTGTCCTGAACTGACCTTCAGGATCCGGTGCTTGGCCTTGTCCATGACGGCGCCGGCCGTTTCCGGGTTGTCCTCCATGGCTTTCTTCAGCATCAGCTCCAGCGTGTACGCCGCGTTCTCCATCAGCTGGAAGCAGCGAGGAGACGATCAGACCTCCAGCAGGTTCCCGCAGAACTCACCGTAAAACACGCAGCTCAGCCGCGCACCTGCTGCAGGTCGATCTGAGCGCCATGGGTCACCGCCGTCAAGGTGCTGAACCCAAAGCGCTCCTGCAGGTGCTTCAGTTTGTCCTGCAGGGAGCTGATCTTCAGGCAGCAGTCCAGCAAGTTCGGTCTCGCCATCTCACCCAAAGCCTGAGAGGCAGAAGAACAGAAGAACGGATTCAGAGCAGAGTCCTCTGCTGAAATCGGTTCTCATTGTCAAAGTGGTGTGACGACGGTTGGGACGTCGTCTGCCTCTTCTTGGCCAACCGCCTGGTGAAAGTTTGGCCCCCTCTGAAAGTTAAGCTGTTCTGTGATTGGTCTGAATTTGGTGGGTGTTTAAGCAGAAACAGCGATACTCAACTTCAGACTTCTGACTATCTGTGCACGGTCGGTCAGTAGCAAGAGGTTGTTCAGCCAGAGTGCAGCATGGGTAGTTCTGAGGAGCTGCTGTTCAAGGCCGTCGGTAAATATTGATCCCCGACTCGGTTCTGGTCCGATGTTTCCAACACCTTCACTTCTTTATTTCTTTGATAACATTGTCTCAGTAAAACTAGATGTTGCGGCTCGTCAATCATTTCCTCGTCCTCCAAAGTCGTATCGGTGGTTCCTCTGTAGATCTGGAAACACCTTTGCACCGACGTTCCTCAGTCCTGAGGCCGGTCAGCAGTGAGGAACCGGAGTGTTGAATGGAGCGACTGCCATTGTTCTCCCAAGTTGTTTTTGCCAGTTTTTGTTCAAGTTGAGCTAATTTGTGTGTCGCTAACCCATCGACGCTCAGAAACCGCCTCCCTCCTGATGCGTTTCATCACGATCGGGTCGTTTCGGTCATAAACGGCGTTTCCACTTACACTGAAGCAGACTTAAAAGTCTCGATGCTAAACAGTGTTTTTCATACATGGTAGGCTACATGATGGTGGAGCATTGTTTCCATGGTTACTAATGATTATACCTTCTCCATAAGTGCATCTTACTAGTCTTGCTTATGAACTTAATGAAGTTAACTTGAGCACACAGAGAGCTGCAGTCCTCTGCCATCATCAAGAGGCTGACGGTGAAACGACTCGGATCCTACCACTAAATAAAAACGATTTCTAGGCTGCCAGCTGCCTGTTTTTTGGAAAGCTTTAGAGGAGCGCATTATTTTGAAGTTTAAGGCTCAGTGGGCCGTTTTGTGAAGGTTCATCGGCAGCAGGAGCTCGGCTCGGCTCGGCTCAGACCGGACCGGACCGGACCGGACCATGAAGGGTCTGAGTGAACATGAACGTCCTGAAACCAGGCGACCGGGTCTGGACTTGGGACCCACCATACTGGGCCCATCAGAGCTCGGCTCTCTGGAGAGGAAACCTGGAAACCAAGTCTTGTACAGGTGAAGTTCTACAGTGTGAAGGTACCGGACGGGGTCCAGTAGTTCCAGACCTGTTTCAGCTTGTCGTGGTCGGCTCCCTGCAGGACGGCCTGGTACACCTCGTCCATCTTGGTCTCCATCAGCTGCCGGCTGGCCATGAAGCCGGAGCTGATCGGCTCCATCAGCTCCTCCAGAACCGAGCCCAGGTAGGGCTGGACGGACTCGGAGCACAGCTGCTCCGCCGGCTCAGAGACCTTGGCTGGAGAAAAGAGTCGGACATCAGAACAGAACCGGCAGAAGCTCTGAGCCTGGTGCTGCAGGCGGCTCGGTTACCTCGGATCTTCTCCTCCAGCTGCCGCCTGGTGTTGAGGATCTGGTCCATGTCGGAGCGCATCAGAACCTCCTGCTGCCGGATGGACACCTTGCACTCCTCCTTCAGAGCCGCCAGGCCCTCCAGCAGATGCTCCTGGACCAGGATGTAGGCCGCCTCCATCGTCTGGCAGGTAGAGGAGTCGGATCGTTTCAACCGCCGGCCCAGATTACAAGTTTTAGAAGGAAATTCTGAAGGTTCTGATCGGACTCACGATGAACCAAGCCTTCTTCCTGTCGGTCTTCTTGGCTCTGAGGCGAGGCAGCAGGTCCTTCCCCAGCGACGGCAGCAGCTTCTCCATCACCAGGTTGGCCATCACCTGAAAGCAGAACGCAGTCCAGCTGTCAACATCTGGAGCATCAAACCCAACCGGTTCCACCCGGGTCCAGTCAGAACTTTTCATCCATCTTAGACGATTTTAAGATGAAGCTGAAGCGATTAGGTCCTTCTACCGACCGACAGCAGCTGGAAGCTTAAAGGTCTGAGAAGCCAACTAACTATTTAGTAAACTAACTGAATATTTAGTTGGTTAGTTAAATGTGTAGCTGGGAAGTTAAATCTTTAACCAACTAACTATTTTGTAAACTAACTAGTTAGTTGGTTAGTTAAATGTGTAGCTGGGAAGTTAAATCTTTAACCAACCAACTATTTTGTTTGTGACATTTAAAATATGTCTTTGAAAACAAAGCATTTTCTCTCATGACAGGCTGAACAGATAAATTATTGCTGGTCATTTTTGGGTGTAACTGTGACAGCATTTCCTTTTATCAGTTTATAGAGCTGCAGAGGTAGAATGTACTCAGACGATCCGATGGAGGTAAAGGGTTCTGGAGGCTCCGGTCCGCCAGGAAGGGACACGTCTGACCCCGACGACCCGGTCAGCTGATTGTTGCCTTTTAAAAGCTGCGACTGTTTGGAGCAGTTTGTTTCATTTCTGGAAAAAAACCTGAACATGCAGCTCAAAATGTAGCGTACTTTCTAAACAATGGTTCAGTGTTCAGTGTGATGCAAGACTGCAGGTGTGGAGTGAAGACCAGTCGTTACTCAGCTCTGACTGAAGCAGAGCCTGAGCTGCAGGGTTTGTTAGCAACAGGAAGTGTGAGTTAACGCTGAGCTCAGCTTCCTGAAACAACAGCAGCTCACAATGGAGCGGCGTGGGCGGTTCCGGCCGGATCCAGAGGAAAACGCAGCTGGAAGAGCCGCAAACGCTGCGAGGAGAACAACAAACCTGCTGCTCCTCCGGGGTTCAAACCCAAACCTGGAAACTTCCTGCAGACGCAGGGAATGAGTCCTGATCTGATGCTTTCAGGACGTTTGTTCCAGAACCAGAACCGGGACCGGAACCGGGAACAAACGCTGCCTCGCCTGGTCCTGGTTCCGGGTCTGGTCCTGGTATTCCAGTGATCTTTTGGAACAACCGACTGATTTTTAGTAGGATGGTGACCTGCTGGTATGGAGTCACATTCCTGCCAAAAACATTGAGGAGCGCGTTTATTAAGGGAGAAACCGTTTAACTCTGCCTCATGAACGCAGCGCGCTGAGCCGTAACACACACACACATGCACACACACAGGTGCACACACCATCTGCAGTGGTCGAGGCCGAATTCATTTCATGAAATTGGCCTGTAATGCACAGAGGAAACATGCAGTCAGAGGCAGCGTGCTGCGTTCAAGGACCAGAGAATAAATGGAAACGCCTGTGGCATTTCTCTCTGGATTCATGACTCTGCTGCTCTGATTGCTTCCTGCTCCTCGGGCTTTTTGGCAGGAATGTGACACTTTCTGCTGAAAACAAGAAGATGCAGCAGTTTTTCTGTTTCCTGTTGAGACGTGAAACATTTTACTGTAACAGGTTTTCACGGTGGTAGTCAGCTGATCCGGGTTTCACTCCTCATTTAGTTCACTTCTGATCTCCATCGTTTCTGTTTCGGGACCAAAAACAAAGACTTGTGTTTTATTGTGAAAGGCTTCAGGAAGTCCGACCCACTGATGGATCCTCTGGACCTAAAGAGGTGAATATTAGTGTGATAATGATTCATATTCATAAACTGTCTGGTCTCGTTTCTACAGCTAATATCTTAATACACTCAAAATAAGATCAAACCAACTTATAAAAGTGACTTTTTAGCAAGAATTACAGGCTTTGAGTCAACAACTCCTTAGTATTGATGAAAAAGTTCCAGTTAAAATTGGCAGATTTTTTCACTGATATGATATTCTTCCTTCATCTGCCAGTGGAAGTAGAACTGGACCAGAACTACTTGGTAAGATTTATTGTTTTGCAGTGCAGTCAGTGGAAGCTTATAGGTGTTGAATGAAAGCATCTCAAGAACAAAACCTTGAGGAACTCCAGGGGGAACTTTTGTTTACTCAGAATTATGATTAAAAAAGCGACACTAAGAAGTTCAGGACCGACCGCCATCTAGATTATCTCAATAAAGAGCATTTTTCTTCTAAAACCAGACTGAGGAGATCAGAGCGCCCGACGCTGCAGAGCGGCCCGACGCTGCAGAGCGGCCCGACGCTGCAGACGTACCCGCACGTCGCTGCCGATCAGCATGCCCCAGGCCTCGTACTGGCCCCGGTCCTGGCGGAACAGCTGGATGGCCTTCAGGAACGCCTGGACTTCACACGTCTTCTTCTTCTGGAAGTCTGGCGGAAACGCAGCAGAGTTCAGGATCAGTCTGTCGGCTCGTTCATCAGCCTCGGCGATCTGCATCATCTAAGGTTCCCGAGGTGCTCAGGCGAGCCTGTCACCATGGCAACCACAGGGAAGCTAGTTAACCTGCAGCTGTGATGCTGAGCAGCAAACGGGAAGATAAAACTCCTCTCGTTTTTCTGCAGCAGCTAAGCGTCTGATTCTCATCTGATCAGCAGGAAGTTTAAACTTCCTGCTCAGGGAGAAGCAGCAGGACTGAACGTCGTTTCCCACCTTGGTTCTGGTGCTTGATGCAGTCGGACAGGAAGGAGATGAAGGTGGCCCGCTTGGCCTCCTGCTTGAAGCAGAAGTAGTAATCCCTCCTGTAGGGCAGGCGCAGGTAGACCGGGAACTGCCCCGGCATCCCCGGCAGAGGAGGAGCGAACTCCTCCTTCACGTCTGAAACAGAAGGAAAAACTCCAGGTTGGACTGAGCAGAACCGTCCTCTTATTGGTCCAGCTTCAACCAGAACTGTTTAATCACTTCCTGTTTCCTGTCTGGATTCTTTCAACAGCAGCAGCGATTATTTAATGTTTCTAACTCGCAGGATGATTAATAATCCTTTCAGAATCATATTTGTTGTTGGAAGTTTTTCCTCCATCAGGTGTTTGATGTTTGTAGCCAGTTTGATCTCAGAGGAAAATAAAAATTATTTCACCTTCAAGTAGCAGCGAAAAAATGGTAGAAGAAGAAGAAATACTGCTGCTAAAAAGGTTGTAAGAGAGGAAGAAATAAAAATAGTTTAGTACAAGAAATAGTAATCATCAGCAGTAGAAAACACAGAAGAAATGAGACTGCTGGTTGTAGAAGTAGTCAGAAAAATAGACAAAATAGTAATAATAATAATAATAATAATAATAACAATCATGATCTGCAGAGGATGAGCTGAACACAAACACATCAGGTCCGTTTCTCATGGTCCATCCTGCATCATCCATTTATAACCAATGTTTATGTTGAATATGCAAAATGAAATCTAAGTTCTGTTTTTCCACAGGACTGATGACACGTTTCTTTTCCGTTCAGTGCGATGCCACAGCCTGACCTCCAGATACGAGCGACAGGAGCTCTGACTGGTTAAAGCTTCAATCCAAACTCAGCTGCAAAAACTGAGTGAAGTCAAAACAAAACTTTCCTTCTGAGGAGCAGAAACCTGAAGGAATCCAGCAGCCGGTTTGTTCTGACGCAGAGCAGAGATGCTTTGTTTTCAGAGCAGAAATTGTTGCATCATTGATTTCTGCTGAGTGGGACGAACTGCCACTGGATCGGCTTTAACGCAGAGACTGGATCAGGTAACAGGAAGCAGCAGGGGGTTAGAGGTCAACCAGGCAGGTTAGAACACATTAAACTGTTTCCAAACTATTTCAGCCTCCAGTAAAACCGACTAATGATGGAGCAGAAACCTGGAACTCTCCTGATCCTGACAGCAAAGCAGCACTGACCTCACCGAGACGAAGATATGGAGCCGAGAACCAAATCCAAAAAGCTTCAATATTTGATCGTTTCGAGGATTAAAGGGTCAAAAGGTTCATAATTTACCAACAAATCATTGACGATCGTCTCAAAATGGAATAACAACCAAGGCTGTCTGACATCTGAGTGTCGTAGAAATAATCCTCCGCAGCCTGATGGTGGATGAGCTGGCCTAAAGCAATCATGGGAATAAAGGAAGAGAGGCCAGGAAAACATCCCTGAGGCACACCACAGTTCATGTGAGCTTCTCAGACGTTCACAATCAAAACATGCCTGGAGGTTTCTGATGATCTCAAAACGAGTTTTTTAGGGTAAAGACGAAGTAGAACTGGTTCTACTGGAACCAGAACTCCATCAACTGCTGTGGTTCTCTCTCTGCTCTGAGTCAAACCAACCTGTTCCCCTCCTGGCCTGTGGGGGCGCTGCACCAAGAACCACTGACGGAAACAACACAAAAACCTCTGAAGACACTGAGAGCAACTTCCTTCTTCACCAGATGGAAACAAGATGGAGGCGTCAGATTTTAGTGTTGGAGGATTTCTCTTTAGGCTAAAGACCAGGAGCCATTTCTGCTGCTAGCGCTAGGCTAGCATGTTAGCTTTGGTTGTACTTACCCAGAATGCCCTGCGCTGTAGTCCACTTCCTGCTTTTGAAGCAGTTAAGGGGGCTTGGCGTAAATATTCAAACCGAACCAGAGTTCAGTTCAGCTGAACCCATATGGAGGAATTTTCCTGCCATAATCCAAGAGCACACATGTTCAGTCTGAAAGCAGGACTTCATGTCTTTCTTCTCTAAACTTGTAATGATTGTATTGAAAACCTCTCCTCCTGCTTGGTCAATTTAGAGTCTGGTCTGAAGAAAAGTTTCTCCACCAAACAGTTTGGCTGTAAAATTCCAAGCTAATGGCTAATGGCCACCAAGCTAAAGGAATAGCATAAATATGGGACCCATATGGGGGAACAGAGAAACCTGAACTAACAGTTTCTACTCACTGCTGTCATCAGGGTAGCATTTGTCCACCATCTCCATGTACTTCTCCTCTGTGGTCAGAATAGTGCCCCCTGTAGGCAGCAGCTTGTAAAGCGCGTTGGCTCCTTTAACATAAGACTGACAGCAGAACCAGAACCGGGTTATGAGCAGAACCTTCCGGCGCATCAGGTTGGTACCAGAGCAGTTTTTCACTCACCTGCAGGCTTTCATGACACTCCAGGCAGTAGTTTGCTCTCACCACAACGATCCGCTCCCTCCACTTCCTGCTGTCATCAAAGTACCACACGGCGTCGTCGTAGAGGACGATGGCTTCCTCTGGCGCCTTCTGGTGGTAGAAACGGGTATAAAGGAGGAAATGAAGCCATGAAGAGGAGCGGATGCTAACTTTGAAAACGATTAGCGCACTTAGCTTCTCCTAAGTTAATATTTCTGAATAAATTCATTGGCGCTAATTTTGTTGGCTGTTTTGTAAACTTCCAGTTGAAGAAATTGAGGCTCTTTATCAACTGTTAAGAATTCAAGTAGTTACATATTTATATTCTTGCTCTTATTTTGAAGTAAGACTGTTTACTCAGAAATTCTGTTTCCTGTCATGTTCTCTTTCTTTTCAAACAGGAAACAGTAACAAATTAAAACATGTACATTAAAGAGTTTGACGTAAACATAATTATAATATCAAAGGACAATATAGAATATGTAAATTATGTTCAATTTAAATGTCGGCATTTAAACTTGAGTTCATGACCTTTATCTAGATATTAAAATCAGGTTTTTTGTGAATCTAGGAAAGGTCATAAGGTCGTGGGGTGTGATGGGCTGGGCGCGTCTTCAGTCACCCAAACAATGCAGCTGGAATACAAGAATCAATATGTTACAGTGGCCTAGTCAAAGGCCAGCCCTTATCCTGGCTGAGTTGAAAGCCACGCTGACCCTCAGGTCATCATTTATTCATCGACCCACTTCTCAGAGGAACATCAACATCCATTAGCGTCCATCTGAGCGCTGACGTCTCCATGGAGACGCCCGGCGAGGCATCGTTACCTTCTGCTCGAGCAGCTGAGTGATCTGCTGTTTGTTCTGTTGCAGTTCGTCCTCCACCTGGGCGAACCGGGCCACCGAGAACTGCTTCCTGTAGTACGGAGCGAAGTCGCTCAGCTCGGCCTCCGCCTGGCCTGAACCAAGAGAAGAAGAAACAAACATGACGGTCAGCTGGTCAGCCTCCACAGAGCCGATGGTCAGGAAGACGAAACCCAGAAACCCAGAAACCCAGATCCGACTCAAACCGAGTCCAGACAAATCAGATTCACTAAGAGAAACAATTAAACGGTTTTTAGATACAAAACTTTGTTGCAAGAAAATCCACTGAGTGAAGAAGAGCGTCAGAAAAATCTGCTAACATAAAATATCATTTATAGATGATTCAAATGTTTGGTTTTCCAAACTTTTACTCAGTTACATTTGCTTGAGTAATTAAACGGACTTTTAGGAGTAACTATGCCAACAGTTCTTCTTACTTCAGTAACATTCGTGTCACTGCAGCTGCTTCCACCCCGACATCATCCACCGTTTTCATTTAATGGGTTTCAATTTGAAAATCATACACATTTTTCTTCTGCTTTAATTTATTTTGTAATTATGTTTCTTTTTATTTTTTTTACACTTTAGCTTTAAAAATACCAGAATTTACACTTTAAACTTTTCATCCATCTGATGGCATCGTTTTTAAATATCAAATATTCTCACCAGTTGCTCTGCACATTTCATGAGTGAAAAATATGTTAAGTATTTCTCCTCTTACTGGAGCACATCCTCCTCAGATCAAAAATAACATTCATTGACATTAATTCATAAATCTGATAAGTATATAAATATATAAAAAGGTTTTAATTTATCAGAAAAAATCTTAAAAAATAAAATAAAATCTGACATTTGCAGCAACAAAATGCCAGAAAAAACATCCAGATAACAAAATGTCTGTCAGAAAATATCAGACTTGATGTTGGATTTTAATGCCTTTAATTGCAAAACTGATTTTTTTTTTCTCGCCAATTTCGGACCTTTTGTCATCAGAGCAGGGTCTGGACTTTGACTAGACCACTGCAAAACCCTGACTCTTTTCTAATACAGCGTTATTCTGGGTCATAGTTCCAGCTGCTGGACGGATGGTTTCCCGTTTCCAGACGGGTTCGGCCCACAGCATCATCCCTCCACCACCGCGCCGGACACTGAAGACCAGAGAACGTCCCAGTCAAAGCCCGGTTTCCAGGTTTATACTCGTTAACGGTAAGCAGGTGCTGCGCCGCCTCCTGACGGTTTTGTTTTTACAGCAAACGTGTTCTGACCCGATGGCTGCAGGAAGGCGTTAAATATCCGTGTTTCCCTGTAAGTTTCCACTCCTGGACGCGTTTCAACAGCCTGAGATTTTATCAGTCGTCTGCAGAAACAGGAACAAATAAACCAAACCGGGCTTCAGCATCACTGAACCCGAGTCAAACCGGGTCATTCCAGAACAAAGACTTTCCTCCAGCCCGATTCTCTGATGACAACCTGCAGGTTCAATGAAACTTCAAATCCAAAATGTCCGCTACCAAAACATCTATCGACTCTGGAAATGTTTAAAAATATTTTCTAGTCTTTCCAAATTATGACTGAGAAAGACATTTATAATTACATAAATAAATTATGAACCATAATGTCCACTAATGGGACTAGTAATGCATTCGTAATTAGCAGCTACCAGATGCTAATCTGATTTTCAGGGCGGAGCCAAACAAGTTAAACGTTTTGGCTAATATTAATAAACTCAAACTATGCATTTTATTTTTACATTATACAACTCGGTTTTTTTAAGTAATTTATTTTTATTATTGATAATAAAACAAGCAATTGTTTTACCAACATTAAGCAGTAATAATCAGCAGCAGCAGGTATTGATTATAGCGATTAATTTATTATTATTCCTTTAAATCAAAGCTAAAAATCCATCAGTTTAAAGTTACTGTAATAACTGGAACACGAACCAATATGTTTGATCATGTATTGATCATGTGATGATGGCGCTCATCAAAATGAAATGTGACATACTCATCATGTTTTCTTTTACCATCACTAATAAATGACCATTATGATTATTGATTTTACTGTCATGTTTCTGCAGCAGATCCAGTTCGTCAGTCTGGATCTGCTGAGAAAACCCAGATATTCTACAGAAGCAAAACCAGTGAAGCTCTGCAGGTTCTGTTTCCTCCGGTTCGTCTCTGCTGGAGGCTCCAACTGGTCACACTGGGAATCTTCTGCTCCAGTTGGAGGAAACTGGCATTTTAAGCCTCATCTTCACGGATGAACATGCAGATGTTTCACTTCATCATCATCGCCGTCGTCTGGTGCAGGGCCAGAGCTGACGTCGGGTTTCTGATGGTCCTCCCAGTGGGACACAGCAGGTCCCAGTTAAAATGGACGCCAGCGTCACATCGGATGAAAAACCCAGAGAGCGAATCAGGAAGCAGCAATAATATATATATAAAATATGATAATGAGTCATTTATCAGGAAAATAAAACCTCATCATGAATCCAGACCTGCTGCTTTGAAATGATGTAAATATCGACAGTTTAATAGCAATAATCGATCAGAAGATTCTGTTTAATATCATCTGTATAAAACATTAGATATTTAAAGGGCCAGTCTGCTTTTTCCCAAGCAGCAGCTGCATTTTGAATCTCCTTGTTTTCTTCCTTCGGTTCTGAACAATGCGGATCATAAAAGCTCCTGATGAATCCCTGCCGACTGCGACCGAACGGCGTGGATATCCTGCTTCCTCCTCCACCGGGAGGCTCAGCTGGAAAACGACCTCTGACCCCAAACAGCAGCAGCAGGACCTACAGCGCAAACTCAAGCTTTTAGCAAAAACTGATGTTTACTTCATGATCTCTCATTTTAATAATAATATAGAAAGTTAAAAATAGAAAATACAAAGACGTTAGCGGGACGGAGGCCGCAGCCATCTGACCTACTTCTGTTCAACATGATGGGTTCTGCAGCTGCTGTCGAAGAAAAACGTATTTTATCCGTCAGCTGTCGTCTCTCTCACACACACACACACACACACACTCTGCTGAGGTGATCTCATCTGTTTCAGGCTGGACGGGTTGAACTCTGTCCATGCACTCACAGGAGATTTGAATAGAGACGACGTAGCTCATGCAAAACATCTGCAGCTCTAATTTGTTTCTTCTTCTCTGTTTCAGGTTGGATCATAAAACCAAAAAGGAGAAAAGAACCTGGAGATGAACTTTGAGAGAAAGCCTGAAGCTTTTTCAGACGGTTTCTATTCAAACGTTGAGAAACTTCTGCAGATCAGAGTTTTAGTCCAACAAGAGAAAAATAAAAAGACTCCTGAAAACAATTGGCTCATTTTCTGTTGTTCACATTCATCAGCGATGACCCACCAGTCTGCTCCGCCTCCTGAGTAACACACTAATCAGATCCAAATGAGCTGCAGACGGAGCAGAAATCAAATAAAGTGGAGCAAACAAAGCATCAGAGCTGCTTTATGGAGGAAGGAACCGCAGAGACGACCATCGCCTGGAAAAACAAAATCACTGCAGAGGAAAAACATCAGTTTGGTCCAGATACAGAAATAAAAACTTGTTTTAGTCTCTAGAAATGGAAGAAACCAGTCAGAAATGACCAGATCTGGGTCCAGATGGGAAACAGGAATGATACGGATTAGAGGCAGTTACCGAAGCAGCCGACAGTCAGAGCGGTGAACAAAACATCACCCAACAGGCTGAGTTTACATCCAGGATGTTTCCTCCTTCAGTCCGGTCGACCCGGTTCTACAGGAACCAGAACATCTGCTCCACCTCCAGCTGCTGTGGCTCTGAGTCAAACCAACCTGTTCCCCTCCTGGCCTGTGGGGGCGCTGCACCAAGAACCACTGAAGGAAACGACACAAAAACCTCTGAAGACGCTGAGAGCAACTTCCTGTTTCACCAGATGGAAACAAGATGGAGGCTCAGATAGAGGATTTCTCTTTAGGCTAAAGACCAGGAGCCATTTCTGCTGCTAGCGCTTGGCTAACATGTTAGCTTTGGTTGGATTTACCCAGAATCCCCTGCGCTGTAGTCTACTTCCTGCTGTTGGAGCGGTCTCCGGTTCACATTCAAACTGAACCACTTCAACTGAACCCAGACAGAGTTTCAGAGGACCAAAGGTCAGAGGTCAGAGGTCACACCTCACCAACCGAACTGGACGTTCTGGACAAACAGACTGGAGTTGGATTACAGCAGATAAAAGAGGGCTGGTGTGAATCCATCCTTAGAAACTCCAGGACGTTTCTTATGAAATCCTTGAAAGTTTAACAGGAATAATTTTAAAAAATGAATTAAATGTTTATAAAAACAGATTGTCTTCATTTTCCTGTAAAATTCTCATCCAGCATGAACCTGGGTCCAAACAGAACTAAAAACTGCAGATCTGATTCTCTGCTGCTGTGCCCAGACAGGTTTCATGTGACCTTTGACCCCAGAGTAACTCAGGATTGTTTCCTCCAGGCCATATGAAGACCAGCCTCTTCACCTCTTATTGAAACCGTTTTATTTTCCTGGGGGAACAGATTTAAATCTGCAGGATTCGGATCAATGACTTTGATTTTCCTCTGATCCAAAGGGGTCAGATATTTACATACAGCCTGTGGTGTGTGGAACCTGCTGGCCCGGTTCTGGGCCGACCCGGTTCTCTGGTTCTGGTGTGAATCATTATGTGAAGCGGGGAGCCGCTCTGCCAGTCGGACCGGACCCGGCCCAAACCAGAGGCATGTTGGAATGCAGGTCTGTCGTTTTCACATGAGATCTGCATGTGAAACCGTTTCCATAGCAACACTCTGCTGACCTCACATCCTGCTACCAAAATAAAGGCACAACATTCAAACATGGATGAAACTACAGCAACTTTATTCACTTCTGGTGTCGATTCTCCACAGTTTCTACATTTATGAAGGTTTTTTCTGGAAAATGATATCAACGCATTTCCTCCTAAAATCAGAGCAGAACGCTCCAGAACCCATCAGAACCTTTAAAGCTGCACTAACTTTTAGAAAACATATTTATTTTTACATATTTGTTCAGAATGTCACCAGAACTTCATGAGACAAAAAGCTCCTCTGCTTTCTGCCAGTGGTAACTAGAAACACCCAATCAGAGCCAGGAGGCGGGTCTAAGTGCTGTCAATCACAATTTCATGTGGTGCTGCTCATCCCTCCTCCCCCATTCTCTGCTATGCTAAAGCTAGCTAGCATATCCACCTGTGTTGGCCGATAAACGGTGAGTCGTTTTTCTTCCATTAGCCTTTAGCTGTGCCTACATGAGCTTGATTGACAGTTAAGCCCCTCCTCCTGGCTCTGATTGGTTGTTTTGGTGCATTTCTTCAGACAACAGCAGCTCAGAGATAATCCATCTGGTCACAGATTATCTGTCTCAACATGGTGACAGTTTGAACAAATATGGAAAAATCATTTTCTTTATAAAAGTTACTGCAGCTTTATGGTGCAACATAACAGCCAGGTTCTGATCCACCAGGGTCTGACTGGTTCTGGTCCAAGTTCCAAATGAAGATGCTCAGAGATGCTGTAGGTAAGATAATGACGACTCAATGACTGTCAACAGCAGCGACCAGAGGGTACTGTCCCTTTAAGACAGGCCGGGGTGAACCTGCAGCCATCATTGGCCCAGAAACATCTGCAGAACCACAGCCGGTTCGGCTCCAGAAAATCTGAGCTGCTGCTTTTCTGCCCGTCTGAACCTGAACAGATGAAACTTTTTACCTTCTTATGAATCAACGTTTGTCACAAAGTCTGAACCGGAATGAATGATTTCAAGCTGCAGGCGCCGCCGACAAGCCGCCGCATGTCACATGTTTCCACACACCAACATGTAAACAGAAGGGAAGTGGGAAAGTTTCCACAGTGGGAACCAGTTTGTCCACGGCGTCAGTCCTCAGGAAAAACTTTCCAAACAGAGAAAACGGCAGGAAAGCCGCGGATTCACTGGACTCAGGTCTGGAAAAACCTGAGAGACCAGAAACCTGGGAGAGAGACGAGAGTCTGAGTTTCAGGAGAAACTCATCGGTTGTGAATCCTCACGTTAAAGGAAGATTTCCTGTAAAACCGGGACAAAGTTTCTCCTGGAACCCTAAAGGTGTGAAGCATTCCTGTAATTCCTCTGCAGAAGGAGCAGATTTCACAGCCTTCCGTCTGAAAGCTGCGTTTCGACCGCATGATCACCGTTTGACATTTTGAAAATAAATTTGCTAAATGAAAACATGGAAATTTAAACAAATCTCTCATTTTTCAATTCAAAGTTTTGCAGTTACGATGAGATGTTTGTGTTTGTTTTTTGACCGTAAAATCAGTTTATTTTGCAAAACTGTAAGGGAAACTATTTTTTCACATCACGAGTCACATGATCAACAACCGGATGTTACTGCTGACAAAAACCATGAAGAAGAAGACAGGAAGTGGTCGGAGGATGATCACATATGATTTTAATTTCATTTCTGACTTGATGGAAATGCAACATTTGCGAAATTGTGTTTTTTCAGAAAACAAAGATTGTCAGACATTTGTAATGGAAAAGCAGTTAGCCAGTTAGCAGTTAGCTAACAGGAAGCTGTGAATGGCAGAAAACAGACAGAAAAGTTTGTTTTCTCTCAGACAATATTTTCCTATAATTAAAATGTGATGGAAAATTAAATGAACTGGGAAAAAAGTTTATTTATCCAGTTACTGAAAATCTGAAGAGAGGAAAATTTAATTTAAAAAATAATAATTTCCACCCTGTGTTTCTCTCTCCCATCAGCTAAAAAGCTCCATTTATCTTTAAGTCCATTTCAGCTGTAAATTCTACAATAACTTTTATATTTATGTTTAAAAATGAGCAGGAACCGGGTTGGATGCTGGAGTTCAGAACTTTCTGATCACTTTCCTGTTTGGACCAGAACATCTGAAACATGAACTCTCAGATTCTGCAGCTCTGATGTCATGTTTAAAACATTTTTCTGGAGTTTAAAGGTCTGGCGCCGGTCCAGCAGGGCGTCGCTGGGAGCAGCAGAGCCGGTCCGACGTGGAGTTTTAAAATCCTGTCAGCATTTCTGGAAACATTCCTGCAGCTGACAGAGGAACGTTACGATGCCACAGCGCTTCGCTCAGAGTCTGGGCCGAGCCTGGAGCCTTGGCTTCCCTCTGCATGTCTGAGCGGTGGCGTAATGGCAGCTGGACGCAGAGCGGCTCGGCGGGGGAACGGGAGGAAACGCAGAGCGGGAACGCCAGGACGTTCCCGCTCTGGCTCCGTTTCTGGCTCCGCCAGGACGGAGCCAGAAACCTCCTGGGCTCCTGTGAAGCGAGGAGCCCAGGAGGTTTCTGGACCTCCTGGGCTCCTCTCGCTTTAATCTGCTGCTGAACTTCAGACTCCTGACTTCAGCTCCTCGCTTCACAAAGAAGCTTTTAGAACAAATATCTGGACTTACATGAATCCTAAAAAACAGATAAATCCAGTAAAATGGAAACTTTTCCATCTAGAACAATAAAAAAGACAATCAGGTCAGAACAGAACCTGCAGAAGTTTGGGTCCACATGTGGCGCTGACAGAGATAATAACATGGAGGCGTTGATTCAGTTCATCAGGAGGTTCAGTGATGAAATCAGAAACGGATCATCGTTTTTCTGATAACCATCAATTGGTGGCAGATAATTCAGGTCAATTTAGACTTTGTGCTGATGCTTCTGGTGCTGAGATTTATAGATTTATAGATTTATAGATTTATAAATCCATTCTCATCGTGTAAGCAGAAATTGTTTTAAGTGAGAATAGAAAACCTGAAAGAGGAGGAAGGCCACTGCACTGTAAAAACGTTTTTCTGGGAAAATTTGACTCATTTGAATATTTGGGAATTGAGGTAAAAAAATCATAAACGACCAAAAACCAAAATATGTGAAAAATGACGTCATTAACTTCAATGAGCTTCTGTCTGTTATGTGTGTTGATTGTGTTTCTTAGTTATCAGATTTAATGAATTTTTAAATGTATCTGTTAAAGATCTTCAGCTGGACCAGAACCTGCAGACCTCTGAGGTTCTGGAACCTTCACAGCGAAGCAGCTTTCAGCTTCTATGCGACACAAATCTGGAACAAACTTCCAGAAAACTGAAAAACAGTCGAAACACTGAGTTCCTTTAAATCTGGACTAAAACGCAGCTGATTAAAAATAACTGGAATATTGATCAACATATTTGCTGAGTGTTTGCTTTGTTACTGAAATGTTTATAGAAATAAACTGGACTCCAGGTTCTACAGAACCCTGATCTGGATCCAGTTTCATCATGTTTATGATCAACTTAAAGCCCAAACATGTCAGCAGAACCGCTGGGGTCTGTGAAAAAAGGTTTCTGGATTATAAACAGAAAGTCAAACTGCTTCAGTCACTTCTGCAGAAACCGGGTCGATCCGGGTCGATCCGGCCCATTAATCTGAAGAACTGCATCATGCTTCCCCACCCAGCCTGAAGTCCACCCCGTCCTCATGCTGTCGGATCTGTTTTGGCCCAACCAGTCGGATCCGCAGCGTCACGGTTCTGGAATGAAGCGGCCCGACGTTCTGAAGCTCTTCAGGGTCGACGGGCCGCAGCGCCGGATCAATCGCCTCATGTTCCCCCATTCATGCACCGTAACCATGGCAACAGCAGCGGCGGTGAAGTTTGTGTCGGCGCAGAGTCTCTAAAGACTGACGTCAGTTTTAACCTTTGCTTTTTAAACACCAACTTAGAGTGGCTAGCTGACCTTTGACCCCTGGGGTCACACGCCACGGTGCAAAACAGAGACTGAAAGGTTTGGAACCAGAACCAGAACCAGTGGAACTAGTGCAGTTATGGTCCAAACATTCACAGCTTCTGACAGATCTGGTTTGATTATCGTCTTTCATTTCCTGACAGCTGCAACAACAACAACAACAACAACAACAACAACA